>NW_008752291.1:132669-134623 GCF_000715545.1 Opisthorchis viverrini | reverse complement strand
TAATTTTAGCGCAAAGAAGAACACGCGCCCTTCTGAATTTCCGAACTAGACAGCGTTTCCCAGTGGCAAGTGACATGCGGCTTATGTTGCACATTAAACCGTTTATCCTCCATTCAATAACCACCTTGTGGAACTAATTCCTGACAGTAGTGAACATCTAGTCTACCCAGTGTAGACAATGTGTGGACAATTCGCGAGCATGATAGCTTCATGTTTCTACATGAGAAGATTCATCACGCCACACTTGAGCAATCAAAATTAGAGATAAGCACAAATATGTAAACACCTAACCATTTTTGAGCTGCACATCCGGACTCCTNATAAGCACAAATATGTAAACACCTAACCATTTTTGAGCTGCACATCCGGACTGCTTATTCGAATTGAACCGTCCGGCATTTTAGATTTTAGACGAAACGAATATCATTCCCTTCAAAACTAATTATATACTGCCATTTTCCCCCGTGCAGCTCGGGATTTCCCCTACAAGGTCGTCAAACTTGCGCTCCTCATTTTCACTAATTACAGCAGAAAGCTGAACGGGATGAAATTAAATTGTGCGGAATTAAGCAACCGTGAATAACTGTGCACCACTCTGCTTGCCTGTGGAAAGGAAGCTGACAATACGGTGCTTTTCATCAACACAACGTTCCAACGGTCGCTAATCATCGTGATATCGGCGCTTCCTTAAACCAGAGAAAGGAAGTTATCGAATATGCCGGTCGTGTGCTAAGGCTGAAAAAATTACGCGAACACCGACAAAGTATGCACAGCGAACGTTTGGACCTTAAATAGTGGTGGTCATCCCTGGCTGGACAAATGTTACACGTCGAAACCGATTGCAATAGCTTGGAGTGGATCAGAGCCTTGAGGGGTCCAGGTTGCGAGAGTACAACGTCACAACCCAGAACCTGGCATGGAGGTGGAACCATTTGGCTGATTGGCTGTCAAGAACTAGGGCTAAATACGAGGGCCCCAGGATCACGAGTTGGGGCAATAACCTTATCGTCGATCTGGATGACAGAAGTTTGGTGAACCTCCGACTGCGCCTGCATGTGGCTGGCACAATTACATGAAACGCAACTGATTCGGAATTACTGATGCCCGTGATAACTTACGTTTTGAGACGGAAGCTTATCTTCAAAAAACCTGAATTGGCGCATACGCGGTGCACCAAAATGTACGACTTACTACGGTTGAGGGCCAACTGGCTCGGTATGAGGAATGAGGTGGTGAATTATGGGAGCGGTATGTGAGCGGAGTCAAATAATGGATACGACCTCGATAACCCATAACATGAACCATATTCGTGTATCAAGAATCGACGAGTTGTTGGCCGATGATTTCATGAACCTCTTTCCGCTGAAAAACCGCGGGAATCAATACATAGTAAGAACAACAGCAACAACAACGGTGGATCACTGAGGCAGTTTTGTGTAATCATTGGGCGACGTCGACCATCGACTTGTGCCGCATCATATCAACAATGGTACGCTGGAAATGATCCCATTTTATCAGAAGCCTTTCCTCAAGCGTTTAGATCAGTTGTTTTGCATGGTCTTACACTTCTTCCCGATCGAAGGCGATGGTTACAACGAAACACGTCATGCCGTCCGTCCGAATCCGAAGTGTCATGCGTTCCTCGGTGAAGTACGATCTTTCCACTGAGGTCTCTGTTGCACGATGTTATCTCTCCACACATACGGTCCCATCCAGACACACGGCCTCCATATACTAGCGCCCGGTCACCCACTATATCCATTATCTGGTTTCTCACGCGAGTCTTTAGAATTCTACCTTTGTTGATTAATCCGAAACTGCTGGATTCACTTGAGATTAATGAACCAAACGGATATTCGTCAAATTGCGTTTTAAAATGATGTATATCAAGGTTTATTCGGAAACGGTTTTGGAAAAACGTTTTGCATTCCACATTTGAAAGGTGCAAAATTTG
>NW_008752291.1:121419-130166 GCF_000715545.1 Opisthorchis viverrini | reverse complement strand
ATATGGCTGAAGTTGTCATCTTGTTCAGTTCATTCACAGGGAAATACTAGTCTGTGGATCTCATTTAGTTAAAGATACAAACCGAAGTTAACTGCTACTTTTGTAGCACAGGAAGCTGATCGCCTAGTTTGAGAGTGCTAAATTTCACGCAAATCAGATCACTAAGAACACACGTAGCATTACTGGTTTGTTTTATATGGCACAAATGTTGTTCTCACACATGAACTTGGAGAAATATACGAACATCTGTACTGTGACATTCATGGAAGAGGATATATTTAGGGCACTGGGATCACTTAATTTTCCGCCGATCAAAACAAACAGCGAAACAGCATAGGTAGAAATTTCGGTTCCTCAAGCACTATCACATCTTCTGAGATAGCTGTATCATTTCCAGCGTGAAAGAATGTGCTGCAGTAATATTTAAGAAGGTACCATTGGGCGTGGGTAGCGTTGTATGCATGTAGTATATCGGCAATGCTAAAACCTACAATCAATTGTGAATACATAAAGCGACTCGTGGATGGAAACGAGATGTGCATGGTACAAATGACCATGTTACGGTGATAATGAACGCAGATGAAGCTGAAATCTGACGGCGGGAACACGTTCACTGGTTTCGTCGGTATTATTGAGTGAACCTAAAAAGTAATCCTAGAATATCAACTTTATCTTTAGTGGTAGCTTTAAATGCACGAACGCCGAAAACCAGAATAACTTTCAAGTATCGCAAAGAGAAGTGCCATTACCGAAATTATTGTCAAAAATCGATGCACACATGTCGAAAACAGAAACAGCATTCACGACGTTTTCTTGGCTGAATTGAAAAGAAAATAAATTTTGATGTTTATATTGCAAGACATAATTTGTGTTTGAGGTTATTAGTTTGCTTGCTAGTTACGTAGATAACTAGTTAGTTAGCTAGTTCGCTGGTTCGTCTGTTTTTGGTTGTTAAGTCGCTCAGGTAGTTAGATACATTTACCTTACCAGGCGCCCGCGGTTCTTTGAGTCCACAGGATGGACAACACAGAGTGGGTTAAACGGTAATATTATGAAACGCTGTAACAGAAAACTGACCTCTAAGCAGTGATTCGTTGCAGAAACTGGGTACGCAACAAAATTTGTCGGGAGTTTCTTCAACGCACTTGAATTTCTCGCATATGTGGTCGTGCATACGCATACCGCGCCATTTTGGATAAACTAAAAAACACGCAGAAGGATATTTTGAACTACCACCGTTCATTCTCCTTGCATTACAATAACTGCAGTTGGTATCTGTTACGTATGAAAGTGGCGGATTTCCAATGTAGTACTCAATTCCTTCAAATTTGTTACGAAATGATCACGCAAACGCACTCCTGCAAATTATGGAAGAATTAGACACACTAGAAAACTTTACCTACCTTTGAACATTCACGCTAAAATTCGCAGATGGAAAACAAAGTGCACAAGTTCAGTTAATTCGGGCTCCGGTAAAGGACTGATGAGAAAAATGAATCAACCTTTCGGGCAGGATCTACTCACCAGTCTCATTAGCAATGCTGCAGAATTGCGTGTCACATCATTTTTTAGACGACCACTCACGAGCACAACGTCGGACATATGCATAGCTGTTTGCACATGGTTCCGCAATCTAAACAGAAAAGGTTAATTCAAAGATGACAGTATGCTTAATGCGAATTAGGAGGGCAAATGAAATGAGAGTTTGATACAGACCTCAGAGTATTTGCATCCGTTTTCGTTTGTCATATTGATTCCTTCATCATGTACCAGGCACTTGATACCTAAAGATTATCACAATAGCGTAGAAGTGCGCAAGCTGTGTCTCACCTGATCAACCAGCAATCCATGTAAGGAGTAAAAGAGCGAAATGTGTCATCATACCCGGTTTATAAAAAACCTGTTAGCCGAAATTTCACCGAGAGTTAGGGCTAGCTTGCACTTAATGCAACATGTTCACCGTCAGTAATGATTTCCGGCAATGGTAAGTGAAGCGTTCTCCACCCAAATAAAGCGAAGTTGCCTGTTACCTACGCACATGGTGTCAGTCAGTCAACTTGTAGACAACAAATTTGCCCGGAACACTTCGCGGTATCTGACTGAAAGGTTTGAAACCGGATGGAAATATTACATATGACCATGCGCAGTTGAAGCTGACATTTCACAGCCGGACCGCGCTCGCTGGCTTCGTGAACATTATTGAGTTAATTGATGAGATGTTTCTAATAACGAACGGTGGATTACCACTTTTATCTTTAGTGGTGCTAAAAACCGGACGCCCTTGCGACTCATGCTGAAGAGAAGGGCCATTTCAGATTTTATTTTCCAAAGCTTGTCGAAATGAGCAACAAGATTGTTTGCATTTTCTTGGCCGAAACGAAAATTTTGCAACACAATTCAAATTTGAGTTATTAAGTTGGTCAGTTAGTTTGCATGTAAGTAAACAAGTAAGTGGGAAAGTCAGTAAGCAAGAAAGGAAGTAATTAGGTAAGTAAGTGAATAAGTAAGTATATATTTAGGTCAGTATGTAAATTAGTAACTAAATAGGAAAGTAAATAAATGGGTAAATAGGTAAGCAATTAGTAAAGTAATTAAGCAATTAAGTAAGAAAGTAAGTAAGTGAGTTCGTATGTGAATAAGTAAGTGAGTAAGTAAGTTAGTTAGTTAGTTATTTAGTAAATAAAGTGCTCATTTATTTTGTTAGTTCTTTCGTTGTCAGTATTCGCAGTTTGCTAGGAGGTCGGTTAGTTAAACCCACCTACCAAGCTTCACGCGGTTCGCTAAGGCTATAAGATAGAAAACAGCGTGTGTTAAAATTTTAAAATTCTGAATAGCTGTACCACTAGGCTCCCCTCTAATTAGTGATGCGTTGCAGAAACCAGAGCCGCAACAAAATTTGTCGGAGTTTCTTAAAGGTAACTAAATTTCCCACATGTGTGTGCGTAATCAAAAAGCACACGGAATGATATTGTTAACAAGTATCGGTTTATGTCTCCTCACCTTACAGTATCTGCAGTTGGTATCCGGCAGATTTCCAGTGTTAATCTGTTAAGAAATGGTCCCGCAAACTTACTGCTGCAGATTATGCATAGACAGTTAGGGCTAGGTTGCACTTATGAATATCATGTTGACCGTCAGTAATGATTTTCTAACAAATACAAGTGAAGAGGCCTTCCCCAATAAAGCGAAGTTGCCTGTTACCTACGCACATGGTGTCAGTTTGTCAAAGAAATATGTGAGCCCATGAATATGCTTGAATTGTGTGCCATCAAAGGCGGACACCGCATTTAGATCATTCATTTCACATTGCAGGTGAGCATTTTGTCTCTGTTGCTTTAGCTAGTGTGATGTACCAATAAATACCCCCTGCCTTCTTTCAATATGCCTCTCAATGTTTGAATGAACGGTAGTCTTCATTCTTGCTTAAAGCGCTTGCATCCGGGCAGCAAGCAATTCATGTGCTCCCTTAGAGTCGACGTACTCTCTGCGTTGCTCACTCTAAGGCGGCTTGGTGGATTTTAACGTCTGCAGCTTCACATCTGAAGATGAACATGACTTTCGTGGAGGTTGGTGGTGGCGACTGTCCGAAATGTATGCAATGTACATGTTTGGTATCCATGAAACCGGCATTTTTCATGGTAGAAAATTTCACTTTGATGTGTGGCGAAATTCAGATTTCACGAGCCAACGGGAAAGAACAAATATGGTTAGGTGCAGCAATGTTATAGTGAATAACGTTGAGTTCTCAGAATTTTCGACAATTCAATTGTGAACACATACATATGTGTCAGGAACGAACAACACACAGTGGAACACATCCTGACCAAATGATTTATGTTTGTGTTTCCACGCTAAGATGTCTGAATTCACGTAAGCCGGCCCCTGGCATGCAGCCATTATTTCAGAAACGTCCGTTTATCAGACTGAGGTTTCGTTTGAAACAAATTATTCATTTAGCAGTGACATAAATTAGCCCAAAATATCCTGTCTATCCCTTCGGCTACTCCACATTAATTCAAAAGCCCGAGAACTCAGTGACAGGTATGATTGCCGTGCGTTTTAGCACGCACCAGTCATCAGTGATGGACAATGGACGATGTCGCACTGATTGCGAAGGAATACTTGATTTATTCGTGATCGACCTTATACTGTTATACAGGTCAAACCATCCAGAGCGCACAATGTGTGAAGTGTTTAAAACCAACTAATTGAGGACACACAAAACTGAGCGTTGCTAGCCGTATGTCATCCTCAAATCGGGAACAACGCTTTCCAAGGTTTGCCTGTGCTTTATATTTGAAACAGGCAATCTCTCTCTGTGCTGACTGCCGAATTTTATTCATATAATCATCCTTGATTGCTCGTCGTGATAAACATGCGGGACGCCTAGAATTTTCTGAAATCACCTGTTGTCACAACGCTGACATCGTGTTGACCATATTTGTGCCAACACTACCACTGCAATCCTTAGGCTGTGGAAATTGGTTTTGCAAGGTGTCTCCTCTCGAAAATCAATTTTTCTATTGCGAGAATGAAGTCAGTTTGCTTCCGTTTATTTAACTAATTTCACTGACTTCCGCGTGGCATTATAATGGCTTTGTAACTTCCTCTATCGGGATGTAACACTGCTGAAAAAATCCAGTGCGTTTTGCATATTAAGCGTTTGAGAATAAGTATCGGTACTGGAAGAGTGATAATCTGGAGATGTTTCCCAGTTCAACCAAATGAGCAGTTATTTTTTTATCTTTCAGGTTTGACCTCAAGTTGTCTTTGAGTGTTCACAATCGTATGATATTTTGATGAGGCATTACTAAATTTGATCTTGGTCATGCCTAGTCTGGAAAACGTCGTTTGCAGTTCGCCATTAGTAAATAATCTAATGGAATAGAAGAAAACCATACATGCGGTAGAATAAAGTGGAATACGAACTGCTGTCCGTAGAATAATATTATTAATTTCTCAGGGAAATGTTTTTGATCCCGTTAATTCTAAACTTGGTCGGACATTCTGGATCACTACAGAATGTGACTTCAACAAGTGGGTTTGACTATTTATATGTTAGTTATACTGAGTAATGGCATCTTCTTTGTAACATCTGCGGACCGATGAGTAAGCCATCCGAACCTTGAAGCTTGCCAGTCCTTTGCGCACTCTGTATAATGAAAATAAATATTTTCCGAAGTCTGTGAGCGGTTTACCACTTGCACGCACCACAAAGTTGTAGAGTGCCCCCACAATATTTGCACATCGTGTGATCTGGGGAGGATAACTGTTTCACATGAGTGTTGGGATACACAATATACTTCAAAGATAACTTCCAGATGACGTTCGTTTCTTCTGTTATAGTGAAGGATTCATCGCGTGTCCAAAAAACTCATCACCTTAATGCACGGCTGCTCTTTTGAACTAAAAATACCTTTGTGCTAACGGGACAGCAAATCCCGGGCTTTTCATCAAAGGCGATTCAGCAAGTCACTCAGGAAGCAAGGCACAAAAAGGTGTGTTTTTCAGAGTGGTGCGGCCAGTATCTTGATCGTTATGACGACGTTGATCACTCGGAACCGCATTCAATGACCAAACACTACATACGAAAGTCAACAATTGGGTATAGATGATGCACATTTGGTCACCCTGACTGTAGCTGATGCTTACTGCCAAGCATCCTAAATGTTATTTTAAACTGAAGGCAGAAGACATGTGAAGACTTTCCAGTAGCGAGATCACGGCCTTTGGGAAGATTTTTGCACCAAATCGGCTACCTTGTTGCACAAAATTTATCCTGCTCATAAACAGCAGGATATCTTTATTACAAGTTGTGGCAATGCTTTCCAATGTTTTCGAAATCCTCAAAGAGGATTATCAAGCTTCCACTCCTCACACAACCTGTCATACGTAAGTTTCAAACCCCCGCGGAAACAAGAAGCCATGGTAATTCCAAATTGCGCGGTTAAGGAGCTGGAGGCCAGTATCTTTTGAGAGGTCCGCGCTGTTTGTAGGTGTAGAACATTGCCGTTATCCAAGAATAAATGCACTTAAGGTGGGACACTGTCTATGACTACGTCAATGCATTCCGTCATTTTCAACTTTGCTGCGAACTATTCGTAAAATTCGCAGAATGCGAGCACAAATGCTTCAGGTGTCTATATCAAAAGAATCCTCACGAACGGACATCTGAAGACCTGGCCGTTTTTCAACTACTCGGCCGAAATGCTTGTTCGAAATGAAGCTTCTAGGAATTTTGCTTTCACGGAAAGACACAAAACCGTTGTCACTTCCTTTACAACTGGTCACACAGTTCCGTTTTCCGCCGCCGTGCATCTCGGGATTTCTCCTACAAGGGTTCAACCGTGGGTATGGTCAGTGGTCGAGAAATATTCCGCCCTTGAATTAAACACGAGGTTCCCCTGTCGTCAGAACGCTTTGGACCTTGTGGTCTCTGTCCGCTGCTGCTCCATTCACGTGAAGACGTCCACAAAAATATTCAAAGCATGTTGAAGAATGACATAATCTAAGAACCCAGTACTGCGTGCAACTCCCGGTTGGGCTTGTCAGGAATGTGGACGGAAAATACATGTGTTGGGCGTATTCAAGACGCAAGAATAAATTGAGCGTAAATGGGTTGTAGCTGTGCCTGCGTTTGCGGAGATTTTCCATTCCATCCGGCATCCCCGATAAATCACCGTGATGGACTGCCGTTCCGGATAATTTCAGATACCAATCTAGGCAGAGAGCCGGGAGAAAACCGCGCTTACAGTTAGGGACACGTAGCTTCAGTTTAGAGGAATGCTGTTTAGTTTGACATGGGCACCCCCACATTCAGGCATTTGATGCTTCGTTCAACGAAGGGACTCTCGAATATTGCCATGATTGAAAAGGTTATCATTGTGCACAGCGATTCACAACCAGAGCATGCAGTTTACTTGGACGTCGTATTGAAGCTGATCCGAGAGTCTGGTCTGCGGATAAATGAAGCAAAGTCACCACCCGCTTGGAGGTCCGTAATAGTAGGGAGATATAAAGTGGGTCTCGGACGAGTTAGCTTACTGCCACGATTGCTGCTCCACTGACTCACAAACTATCCAGGGCCGAAGTGGTGCTCATCGTTCCCGCGGTTGTCAGTCATCGTGGTGTCGGCGCATTCTTGAAGCACGAGAGGGAATTTATCGAATATACTAGTCGTGTCTTAACTAACGCTGAACAGAAATACTCGACAATTTGGAAAGAACGCTAAACAAACCTATGCACCCTGGATAGGTATAGGTCATATCTGACTGGACAAATGTTACATGTCGGAACCGATCGCAAACACCTTGGGTGGATCAGAGCCTAAGGAGATCCTCGCAGAAAGCTCGCGCGCTGGGCATCTTGGATCCGAGAGTGACACTTCTTTGTAACATCTGCGGACAGATGAAAAATTCATCTGAAACTTTGAAGCTTCCTAGCCTTTGCACTCTATGGATAATGAAAGTAAATGTGTCCTTCTAAGACTGTGAGCGGTTGACCACTTGCAAGCACCAAATCTTTGTAGAGTGCCCCCACAATATTTGCACACCATGTGAATTAGGGAGAATAACAGTCTCACGAGGGTAAGTAAACCTAAGCTATGTTGCATACATCACATTGTTTGTGTCAGTTTACGAGACGTTTGATAACTTTGAACCAAATTTTGCAATTTGTACGAGACAATAGTTCCATTACTTGTGTTGAAAATAGGCGTTCCAAATTCAGAACACGTATCCCACTAATGTCAGCTAACTTAATTCGTTTTCACTTTCTCTTTTTATTGTTCATTCGGCCTCCGTTTTGCCTCACAAAGGTGCATCAGAAATCATTGCGCTATGGTTGCTGCACTAAGGTGCGATATGTTCGGACGTGTTAAAATGTAAAAAGAATCTTTGATAAACACTGCTAAGCACTTGAATGGACCGGTTTTTCGTTCGTGGGCCGCTCTAGCATCTGTTGTACTTTTATTGTTATCGTTGTTGTTATTGTCAAATTGTACAACCAGCCCCGTGAATGTCGTGTCTAACTACAGCGGCAAAGAAAATGATTTTGTTGGTATCACAGACGTCAGTTTCACAAGAGTTTTCGTCAAACAGTTTTTTTTCTTATGCCGCACCCTCAAGCACGTGGTGTGGCTTGATGACATCCTGACGCCTGCCTGACCGAACGAGCAATAAATTGGCAAGTTTGAGATAGTCGGATTTCATGGACAAAATGCGTACGTTTTACACTTAAGGTAAACATCTGTTCTTTTTTTCAAATCGATATAGACAAAACACATTTGGTTGCCCCGATTGCACGTTTCTACACGCCAAAGCCATTGTAGGCACATCTGTCACTTCTTTGTCATGGATTATATTCTTCCGGTAATGACCGATGGCTTATTACATGATCATTATGACAAATTGCAGTAGGCACCAGAAACTATACTAAGGATCTCCGGAACATTGTCAGTTCAGCGCACACATCGACATGGCTGAATCATCAAAGCACGCCTTTGTAGGCCTTGTCAACTTCGTGTTCCATAACGTTATTCTTCTCCAAAGAAGTTGGTTGAACTCTGAGGCTTTAGCCACAAAAATACCACTTGTAGTTTCATCTGGATCAAAACGTTGAATTTACAATGGCTATGTTGAATTGGTCCATTTTTAGCCCTGAGTTTGCGGTTTTTTGGATTACATAGGAGACGTTGAGGACCGGCATACGAGACCGCTAAATACTGTTAGACATCTTCAAAAGAACCA
>NW_008752291.1:83585-120447 GCF_000715545.1 Opisthorchis viverrini | reverse complement strand
CAATAGTTGGTCGGCGACCAGCTATTCATTATCCAATACATAAACACTCGTTGTAAATCTACTGAGATATTGTTGCTCGAATGATATCCATTACAACTGACAGTGATTACTACCCGTTTTCGTTTGCTCTCAACTACTACCCATTAGTAGTAGATGTTTGTCAGTCAAAACCAATCCCAACACTCAATGCCCATTGTGCTGGAGGAGATTTGTGACCATGGAGTATCACAGAAATTATTTAGTTCCCACGACATAGTGATCGATATTTTCACGCACTAGCACGCATCCATACTCAGCGAGCAAAATTTCTATATGGAAAGCCATCAGCTCCACAAGATAAATTGGTCACCAAAATCCATTCCTTCGAATATCTAATAATTATCTTTGTTTTCCGATAGAATACAAAAAGCGGAGCCTCAAATGCAATGGACAGATTAACAGCTGCTAATAAAACGTATCTTTTAAAGTTAGCCTTTGCCTTGCCACCCAGTATTTGACTTATACACCTTACCTGAAATTCAGCAGCATGTTTTGGTGCGTAACATACGAACATATTGTTACTACCTACGTAAACTTTGCCATTGCTTTGATATTTTAGATAAACCTATCATAAACAACAGGAGTTCTATATTGTCACGGCAATCAAACTTTGAATTCAGTCGTTTTGAAATTGTAGTTGAAAATAAATAGACGGAAGCAGTTTCCTTGATAGTGACGTTAAATAACAGCATAATGTCATCTACTAAATTTGACATATCTCATGAATATCGGGGATGCTTCTCGCAGGTATATTATGTGGTTGGTTTTATGAGGCCAACAGTTGAGCGGCCCTCCGGAATCCTTGAACTTTTCGAAATTGCCAAAGCAAATCTTCTGAATTCTACGCGATTGCTGAAAATGGGATAGAAGACTTGAAAGACTTGGTTGCCGTGAATAATATAGGAATAGACTGAGTTTATACGCATGTGCAACGTAGAGACTACTTAGCACCTGTGCTTCTCTCTGGCATTAGGATGGCTGCATACCAAAACGGTTCTGCAGCTCATTATTATTATAATTATTATGTTCTTATTATGAAAAGTGGTATTTTATCACAGTGAAATTCAGTAGAACATCTTCAAATCTAGCGAAGTAATGATATGGCGGGTAAATCTAAGTGAATATCGCCACGCAAATTGGATCCGTTTGGGAAAATGGGACAGAGTACAAACGTCTTTACAAGCACTTGCCTAATGCGTTTCATTTGATCAGTCCAAAACCCTTGCCAACACGGGTGACTGTAAAGTTGACTTTTACCTGGTCGGTATAGGTCCGTCAAGCCCAACGATTGGATTGCAGATGTTCTAGTACTCATTCAAATTCCACAGTAAAATGCTCTCCATGGGGGTGGTTGTGGAACTCTTCTTGAAAACGACTGCCATGCTGGTTGACAACCATTTGATAGAAAACCTACAACTGTTCCATTCCTGTTGTTACTCATTTCCCAGAGTCCTTCGTTAGGCGTGTTGCAGGTGGACGACGCACACGTCATGAGTTTCAGTAGAAGGGACCTTATATTGGATACGGTTCCTCCTCCTGCTCATCTGCAGGACTTGGGTACAAGTGTGAACTATGTTTAACCTAAGGATTAAACGCCTAATCAATTTTCAATCCCGGCCGATGTGTGGAAACGGAAGATTTGGCACACCAGTTTGGTCCAGGTGATCGGCATGGGAATCACAACAGCTGCTGGAGCCAAAACTGTAATATTATACTACGGCAGTTTTCACTTTACTATAATGACTGTAGTTTGGTCATATTCTTATGAGTTTCAGAATACGATCCAGTGACGGAGGATCATCGCGAAGAACAGAATGGTAATCTTGCGAAGAAGCGAGTGCGAAACTTACAAGGAACATCGCGCATTAACAACCGCAATTTTGACTTTGATTCCAACCTTTTGGATCAACGTTGCTTGCGCACACATCAGCGGCTGTTTTGCTGGATTGATTGATTTCTTAAGCGTCCAATCAGCAACCTGCTTTCCTGACATTTATGTCGTTCAAGTATTATTTCAATTTTTGGGTGAATTGAGGGCCTCGGTATGTTTTGGGCACTCTGAAATGTTTTTCAATAATGTAAATATGTTTGCACCAATTTTTTTTGAGTTTTCATTCTCTTTGAATATCGGTGCTTTTGGTTTGACTTATCAAAACTAGAGAGCTTGCATTGTCTGGACATCTTGCAGAATACATGTAGTGAATTTGTCGCAGTCGTCTTTCGAACGTTTTCATTCCACTGTAGGTTTGTAGGCAACTGGAAGCGCTAAGGGGGGCAGTGCAATAATCACCTTCTGGTGGCCGACGAGTTCACGTTTTACACCAAGTCTCCTTTGGGGCTTCAGATGGTCAAAGTTGCTTCGAGGTGTGCGGTATATAAGTGCCCTGTGGGAAAATTTCATTCCGCCTTGGACGGATTTGTAGTCAGGCGGTGCACTGACATAAACTGTTGTACCGTGTTTGCTGTGCTTTCCCCCCTTCCGCCTCAAGCAAAGCATTGATGAAATTATTCACGAGTCGCTCTGCCATGTCGTTTGATTGAAGGTGATATGGGGGCGTTGTATCCTTTCTAACCGCAACGGCATGACATAAGTCCGCGAATAGCGACGAAGTGAACTGTGTCCCGTTGCCAGAAAACGCGCTTTGCAGGATAGCTAAAACGGCGAGGACTTCTAGCAATTGGTTAACGGTTGCTGTGTCACCGTTGTCCCGATGAGAANGTTATCCCGAAGAGAAAATCTCCGACCCCTTGCTCTCAGCGTTCACCTTTGTGAGAAATTTTGTATGTTCACGGGACCTAGAAATTTCACGCTTGTCCTTGACCCTTCATGTTTTGGTACCGCCAAAAGACGTAATTTCCATTTTCTAGGGGCCTTTGAAACCAGCGCATATTGGCAATACGTTTCGACGAGTAGTTCAACTTGTTTGTCAATATGAGTTTAATGAAAATTGCTAGGGATCCCCGATATATGCATGAACTATCCTTGACACCGCGGGCAAAGAATCCTGAATGACTGATGCGGATGCACTTATAGCATTCGGTATGAAGTAATGAGCTGTAATATTTTCCGGGCACATAGCTGCAATCCCACATGGAGGAAGCATGAATTCCCAAGCCTGGGCAGGAGCAGTTGAGATGCGAAGTTTGGGTACGGACCATGCACACTACGATGAGTTTAACCGTGCTGCAGCGAGTAGGATATCCCGAGCACTCCTGAGTTCTATGCGACCTGGATGCTTGTTTGCTTGCTGAACTGGGCAATTAGGTTCGGGAGAATTCCACGTCACGATTTGAGGTGACACTGTCAGTGCGTTTTAAGTGGAGGTGAGGTTCGGTTGAAAGTTCGTAGTTGTTGCATGCGCGTCACCTTGTTATGAGGCATCCCCACTCGGACGAAGCTTGGTCGACGATTACTCGTCCGGGTGAGAACTTTGTTTGACCTGTTGATTGATCGGTCTTCTGATTGGTGGATATGAAGTTTCATAGGGAAATCCCTTATCTCCTCAATAAGCCGAGGTTGTTGGTAGAATGAGACGTTCTGGGGCGACGGGGTAGCAGCTTGTTTAGACTCATCATTTTGAGCTCTCTGTCTACTAACGGTGCTTTTAAACGACAAACATTGAATTTGGTGTTCTATCTTGACACTGCACTCCACTCCGGTGTACATTTGTGTACATATTTGTTTGTATACATTGTATAATCGAGCATAGTCAACGCTAACACTTTCCGAAGCCTAGCTGCGCTGAAACATACATACATTACCTAAAAGGTGCATACGCATGCACAGCTTTTCATGCAAAACTACACATGTGTTTTGGAATGATTTTCCACAACTGAGCCTTTAAAATCTGTCGGTTTTCGCGGATTTCACTAAGTCTCGCGTCTAATCGCCCCAAAATGGATCTTGAATCCAGCCTTCGCAATCAGTCTTCGGAGACAAATGATGTTGATCATTGCCGTAGTGTTACTATTGACAAAGTTTCCGAGTACTATCTGTTCATAGCAATCCGAGGCGCTGTCTAACCATCTGATGGAAGGTTAACTTGGAAATTATCTAGCAGTTCTACAGTGTTTGTTCATGGATGAAAACCCGTCGAATGAGGACCACTAAAGAAGCCCAGGAGGACGTCAAAATAGTGATAGCTTTGTCAAATGAGGCAAACGAGGCTTCTACTTACTTCTGCTTGTAAGCACTTTGTTTGTGTTTCCCAAAATGCAATTCCGTAACCGAGGATATCCATTGTTTCACCATTAACGGCGCAGTCACCAAAAATATCTCAAGTTTATACTTAACTGAAGGTCATTTGTGGGGGATAGGTGTACAGCCGACGATAGTTGGAGAGGTGGCACGTCATGAGTCTCAGTAGAAGGGAGCTTATATTGTATACGGTTCCTCAAAAGTGGTCGTTGACGACCGGATATTCGCTCATCTGCAGTACTGGGATACAAGTGCGAAGTATGTTTGACCTAAAGTCACCGATTAAATTCGGAATCAGTTTCCAATCCTGACCGATATGTTTCAACACTAGGATGGGGCCAGGGGAAGTGTATAGTAATCCCAATGGTTGCTGGGGCGTAAACCGCAATATTATTGCACGGGTTAAAGGATCCGTTTTTACTTTAGTGGAATAACCCTAGTTGGGTCATATTCTTGTAAGTTTCTAAAGGGTAGGTTACACAGACGAATGAATAACTGGACTGACCTAATGTAGGTTAACAAAAGAACTCTTAATGTGTCCTAATTTTGGCAGTTTCTATGGCCATTTTCAAGGTTCAATCATTCAAGCGTAGGCGTTAGTCAGAAGTTTGTCAACGAATTTATTTTCAGCTGCTGGATTCCATAATTCATGATGCTGAGCGCTGGTCTACATATTATCAAACAATTTTTTTGGTGCTCGGAAACCTGCAAGTTTTGCTTTTCCTGGTGGTTTGTAGTATACAGTAGTTGGAAGCCCTCATCGACTTGGCGGTATGGACGTCCTCTTGTAAATTCCTGTTTGGAGGTTGTGCATTGTTTAGGCGTTGGCCATTCAGACACGTCCCTTGGATGAGTTGCGAAGTTCAGCTTTCGAAAACTCTTACGTTATTATTTGTGGGTGTCTTTGACTTTCCTCAGATGTAGTTGTCTGCGAGCACGTCGGGAAACCCACCTGATTTCCACTTCGCTCTGAACTGCCAGCGTTACCAAAGCAGACCAGTGGGCAATCTCCAGCACAGTATAATTCTCAATCGATTACGACGAGAGCATCGACCAGTTATGAGACGAATGCTGCCTTGACAATTGTGACTACAAAAATCTGAAGTATGTTTCCATCCAAGGTTTTATTCACTCGCGTGTAGTCCAGTAAGATTTGAAAAACCATCAGAGTTTTATTAATGAACGCGTCTGGAAGCTTCGTGCATGAGTGGTGGCATTTGAGAAACTGTCCGCGCTTCGGCTTTTTGGTGTGGGAAACAGACTCGCCAGTTGTTTTGCTATCAACCGCGTGCAAGTACTGCAAGGAGCACCGTGCTTTTTCGACCTTTAATCTTGGCTTTCTGATCAGCGTTCCGTGCCTGATAAATCGTAGATTACTGCACTATTGAGTACTTTTAATCAAGAAGTTCGTCGAAAGCATTGTCCCAGTTTGTGATGTGCGCATTACTGATTATTCCCTGTTTGGATGAAAACATTGGTTCACAACAATGTCTAAATTATCTTAGGCGAAATTACAATAGGCAACATGTTTAATGTGGAGCGCTGTATTTTTTGGCGAACCAACCAAATTCAATCGCGTCTACCGAGTAATATTGCAAGGCGGATTTTGCAGCTGGAAACTCCGAAAGAAGTTTAATAGTTGGACAATGCCACATGAAAAGAATCAGTACTTTACTAGCATTGTGAAAACTTATCTCGCTGCAATCAGCGATTTGGATCTGAAGATATTCAACTAATCAGGTTTAAACTAGGTGACGTCCGAACCTGAATATTCAGACAGTCATGTTTCCATCTACTTAGATATGGTGATTAGTTTGCAGAGATTCACTCGATATTTTGGTTCCGAGCATAACAAGTACGAAATCTCTCGTCAAATTCACCGAACGAGAAATCAGGAGGTGAGGCTTTCGGGATGAAAATTGGGGTGTCTTCCAGACAGATGGCCTGAATTACATTACGGAAAACCACAATGATCTGAGGGTCGGTAATCTTGTTCGAGTCACGTCCGGACCTGAATATTCAGAATGTCCTATTTCCGTCTACTTAAATATGGTGAGTAGTTTGCAGAGATTCACTCGGTATTTTGGTCCCGAGCATAACAAATACAAAATCTCTCGTCACATTCACCAAACGACCAGCCAGAGGATGAGGCTTTCTGGATGAAAATTGGGGTGTCTTCCAGAAAGATGGTCTGAATTACATAACGGAACACCACAATGAACTGGCCATCTGAGCGTTGGTAATCTTGTTGTTCGGCCTTGTTCGACCTTTAAATGCACACACAAAAATTGACGGTATACATCCGAAGAATTAAAATCTTCTCAAACCAGTTGCAGAACTTTCAAATTCCTTTTTTTGAAGACATATCAAATTGGTGATGCTGCAGGACATGGCTTTTAATCTCTGTTATTGGCCTTCTTGGTGTGGGTCTCTATCTCGCTTGCCTGCATAAATGCTTGAATGTGCAGACACCTGAGAATAATTGAATTGAGCAACCCAAAGTCCATTCAGTGTACATAATAGGGTGTCCAAATTATTCGTGTTTCTACCGCATCGAAGCACCACTGTTCAAAATTGTTGATGATCATGATCATGATGATGAAATGCGACGACAGTGAAGCTCAACTGGTAGTGTTGCGGTGGGCATCCTATTTCTGGGTTGAACTGCGATAGGATATTGTGCTCGTAAACAAGACTATTGGACATGGGCACAAAGTGAAGAGGAAAAACGCGTAGTACCGTTCAAAGCAACTGGAACATGAAGATTTATTTTGTGTTTTCATCTGGAGGTAGTGATTTATAGACGAACGAACTACATGGCAATGGTAGACATGCACACTGTTAGTCACACGAACTGTCTGATTGTGGATGGTGTATGATGGACTCCTTTTGGGGGCTCATGAGATGCATTAGCTTTAGGCGCTTCTTCGCTTGACCGAGAGGGTGTAAAGCCAGTCGGTAATTCACGGTGAATTTGAATGGCTAGGGATTCAGTTCAAGCATACCACAATCAATTAGGGATGTCCTAAGCCCTCATTCAGACAATCTGAATGGAGACTGATAAGAGGAACGCCAAGTTGTTACATGTAGAAGCTACAATAAGTCCAATCTTTGAATTAGTTTACATGAAACTCACAACATCCCGCAATTAGTTTGAGAGGCCATGATGCTTCGACCGAGTGCCATCAATTCATACATATTTCTACAAACGTTTCTTATGTTCCAACTGATGATTCGGGTAGGTGTTTAATTGTACATCAAGGGTTTGTTAATGCATACAACTCAACCACGTGCCGTGCTGCTTCGTGATATTCGTTTGAAAGATCTTCGATCACTTTTCCAGAGAAAACTCTAATTTCATACGCGAAATCATTGTCTCAGGACGTGGATTTATACTTCTTTGAATATGACAATTCTCGCGTTTTGGAATATCGAGTGTGTCGCTGTAAACTAGCTATTCTCTTTGAGTAGGTGAATAAATGGATCAATATGTATAGTAAATCTCAGACGTCATTTGGTTCAGCCGAGACTTTTTTTCTATATTTTCAGATCCGCATTGGTGATTGCAACGGGACACGTTACCTTAAATTTGCGACGAGAGTTATTTGCAGTATCCCGGAATGAGATTCAAATCGACGTGCACAGTCTTCTGTAGGAAGTTTTATCATCCTGGTAAAATGTTAGATTACATGTACGTTCAGAGCCAAAAATCCACGGTTTGCAATAAACTTGAAGAAGGGAAAATAACATAACTAACGTTGACAAGAGGAGAACCATTCAGCAAATGTTAATTGATATTTCGTGCGGTGAGTGAAGCCGGAAGCGCTGTAACATCTTTTCCACCTCATCTGAGGTTCACTTGCAATGTGAATCTCAGTAAATGAGGACCCGATTACCTGGCTGTTGGCTGGAACACTTTACCACTCTTTGCTCCACAAACACATATGACACTCAGGCTTTCAAGAACGGAGATACTTGTATGAAATTAGCAAATGCCGCTTGTATTATCCGGAAAGAGCTGAAGTGTGAATGAAACGGCTACTGTTGCTTTCGAAAGAGTAGGTCTATTTGTGATAAGTTCAAACCTACGAATCTTAAAAATCTCGCTTCTCCCGAAATGCATCATCTTCATGGGGTATCATAACCTCAGAGCNATTTTTCGCGTTGCCAAAAAAAGCGATAACCGCAATACCATTATATCATTATGATACTTTTTTCGATCACCGACACGGATAAAATGTTGCTTCCTAAAAAACAAGGTAAAATCAGTCGACATCCACATCTGGGTACTATAATTGGTCTCCTCATTCATCTACGGTTAACGTTTTGGAAGCGATCGACGCAAACCTGCAAGATTCTCTCATATGCGCAAAAACGATTGTCCACGTAGGATTTCTCCCATATTCACAGTCCATTTAATGCTTTTTTATTACCGGGAACCCGGGTCTTAATAGCCGCTCGATAGCCTAGTGCGCTCAGTCAAACCAGAAACATCAATGAGCGTGCGAATCAGCTGGCCTATTGCTACCTGATGCGTACAATTCTGTCATTGGCAGCCAAAGGCGATCTCTTTATAAAGTTTACGCGGAAAGTTCAAGGCGAGCCAAGTGATGAACAAACAATTAAATCTTTCTGAGCGAAACGGTTATTGCATTGGCGCTTTTGTAGTCTCGCTACGTCCGGAGCTCATTCGCCTAATATCTTCTAAGTGAAGTTAATAATATGAGAAATGAGGATGAGTAATCTGCTCACGCTATTCTCAGGCTAGTCTAATGCACGACAATTTAGTGGTATGATCTCACAAGTAGGTATGCTTTTTCATGCTTTGTCACAATGTTTTCCAACAATAACTTCTTCAAAAGCGACACCAGGTGCATATGTTTACCAGGTTCCTTGAAGTAATGCTGCACTCGGAAACCGGATACATAGGAATGCACAAACCATGCCTCAACATTTATTGAGAAAATGACCGTGGTTAAATTCTGCCTGGAATTGTGTTTTTTTAATTGACAAACCAACCAAATTCTATCGTGACTACCCACTGTTAGAACAAGGCCGATTTTCGCAGCTCAAATCTCCGACAGTTTGTGCGGTAGTTCAAGTGTGACACGAAAATAATTAATACCCGAATAGCATTGTGAATACTTATTTCAATCACCGCTGGTGAGCTTATAATATTGAAATAATCTAGTGTAAATGAGGGAACATGTTTGACTATATATTCTAGTCGATCCCATATCCATCCACCTAAATATGGTACGTAGTTTGTAGTGGTTCTGTTGGTATTTCGGTGCAGAGGGCAGAAAATCCTCTCTTATTCTTATCGAGCGATACATCCACATCTGGAAACGAGATATTCTCTTATGGAATAGGGGTGCATTCCAGAACGTTGGCCAGATTTCACAAATGAAGCCCATAAAGTGACCCATCCTCTGAAGCAGTGGTAAGCATAACCGACTCTTTAATGCACACCCGAAAATTCATGGAAACCTAGATTGAACTATTTTGTGACTTTTCGTTCGACAATGAGGGTATTCATTCAGGGACACGACTCCCTTTGTTTTGAGAAGAAATCAAATTTGGAATGATGCAGGTCATGTCGGGTAGTCGATATTACGGGCGTTTTATATCCAGTTTGCCTGGATGAGTGTTCGGAGGAATAGGCATCTAGGAATGATTGCGGTGAGCTAGCAGTAATTTCATTCACACTAACTATATTCTTTTCTTCACAATAAAACCTTCAGCAAGATACCTGTTTTCATGATGAGGACGGTGATGTTGATGATGATGATGATGATGATATGTCACGACGACGAAGCTCAAGTGGTTGCGTTGTGTTGGGCGTGCCACATCAAGTTTGAATAGGCAGTACGTTTGATGAGTGAATGATACTAGTTATCTTTCTGGTCGTCATCGAGACTGTTGGACATGGACACATATTGAAACCAATAACCCGACACCGCTATTCACTGTAAGAAAATGAGGGCTAAAACGTGGTGCTGAAAATGTAATTTCATCTTATGGCAATAATTCATGGAGGTGGGAGCAGCATGGTGGGCATCAGCGTATGTACTATCAGCCAAGAAAATTGTTTGATCTTCGCAAATTTGAAGGCTTGACTCTTCCTGAACATCCGTGAAATGAAATAGGTGTACACCTACCGGGCTTGGCAATATAGACTGGCTGGAAGAAATCGCTTCTTTAGCTGGCCCAACCCAAGCATTCTACCAATAACCTATAGGACGATTGGAGGAAGAAAATATTCGCTAGATGATAGAAAGTCCCTTGTGGGAGGCGGACATTGGAAAAGCCCGTCAATCAGTGACCTGTGGTTGAAGGAAGATTAGAAATATATCCAAGCCAACTGGTGACGAATCACGGAAGTGATCAGCAGTTCCTGGTCTAACTTTCACTTCGCTTTTCAGTGGGCGAATTAAGGATCGACCACCAGACTGATTTAGTGGGGGGTTATCTAATAAAATTCAACAGATTACTTGAAACCCAGGTTCGAAATTTTTCGCATGCGTACAAAAAATATGTGGAAAAGAAGTTCCCATCGTTTGAAATGTTCTCAAGTTTGAGTCAGATCATTTTGTGGATATTTCTTCTGATCTACTGAAAACTTGCAAATTTCTAGATGCTCATTTTTACTATGGTTTTTAATACAAAAGCCGTATCAATTCCCCGTTGACCTAATTTATCAACAAACGTAATTTGTTTACCAGCCGCTATGTAAAACCACTGTGCAGCCTCAGTTTACTTCTCAATACGCTCCGTGCTCAACGGAGTGAACCCCGTTTCTCTTAGAAGAAAACACAAATAATAAAGGTGCACATATTTTTGAGAAACTCCGCGGCAAGTGAACATTCATTGGGCAAGGGGGTCGAAATGGCCGATCATAACCTGATGAGCGTAAATTTTGTGACGCAGACGCATGCCCATTTGTGGCGGACGGCTTCTGCACACAGTCGCCATATAGTTGTACGGCAAACTTCTATTTACAGAAGGCGGATATTATTAAATTCCACACACATGGAACTTTAAGTAAACCTGGATAAGATGCGTCGTTACTCGTTTCTTATTGCGGTCAGGTTGTTGCATGTTAGACTGCAAACCGAGCCCACAATTGTCCATCAATATTGAACAACAAACTGTCAAAGAACTGGCTGGCTCCGACTCCTGGAAAATATATCGAATGCAAGTATGCTCAGGTGGCTTTTTCATTGCCTTGAATCGCAATTTATCCCCAAAGCCCACAGGAAAGTGCGTTCAGATTGGGAATCTGCATAAATGTCTCCCAATCGGTCGTGTCCTATTCGATTTCCTACATGGCTGTGAGGTTTCACTGGAAAAGAATGGAAGACAAAACTAGTGGACACAAATTTAATCACCTATTTAGTTTTCAAGAGTATTTTAAGTTCCCCTACGATACTTCGCTTTGGGTGGGCCGATTCCGGCGTCCTATTCAACTCAGATTCCCTGAAGTGCATACGGTAGGTCAATTTGTTCGGACACAAAAATCTTCACGCATAAGCTTTCCATGTTGCATGATGTTGGGTGAAATCACTGCATGCGAGCTTTTGAAATTTGAGGAAGTCGATGATCTTGAATCCACAGCCATTCATTTAATCTTGCTCTGTAGCTTCATCGTTTTGGAGAAACGCTTCCGGACTCCTCAACAAAGTAGCTAGTTGTGACCTGCAGAATCAATGAGTTCTCAGAAATCTCAACAAAGACCTGTGAGTTGACTATGAGATTTGTTGTCAACCCGAATGCATCCTTTCCAAGATTGAATTATCAAATAATTTATACTTGCAATAACACCAGCTAAATTAGCTCAACCGTTCGTGTCTGCTTTGCATGGGCTATATGAGAATCTTATCCAAATAGGTAACACATATTAAATGTGTCTGTATGTATTCTTAAGAGCCCGTGGGCCATATTTTATTGCAACTATTATTAGGCTGTAATTGGATTATTTCTCTGGTGTAGAAACGAACGACAGGAACGACTGTGTTATTATCGAATTGAACTTGCCGGATCTAGGAAAGAAGGAGACATTCAGCGTTAGCCTGATTACGCTTACTAAACCTGCGATATATAGAAGACGAGCAACTTTGTTGGTGACACTAACTGAGGAAAATGTGGTATGAGATCAATAATAAGCGTGGAATCCATGGTTGAATTCGGTTTTTGATAATACCAGTTTAGGAAGGAAAGCCCTTCACCGCGAAGTCATTTATTAGCAAACAAAAACTAAGCAGCTACAATATATTGAGCAGGAAACTAAACGTCTCATTTGCTCATATTTTTCACAAGCTGAATACTCGCAATAGTTATCCTCGATTTTTATGACTATTCAGGGAATATTACGATTTTTGGAACGAAAACGGCAAGCGGTACCACAAGTTCCGTAACAAATCTCACCTTAAATTAGACGCGAAACGGAGCTTCGAGAAAACCGTAGGGTCCTCGCATACCTCATCCGTAGTATCCTCAGTTGCAGATAGACATCCAGACTTAGAAATCAGGCCACTTACTGTCTTCGTCTAAGGCTTTTATCCTAATGGTTCCTGTTGAACTGCTTCGTTTCCAGATTGGTGTGAATTGTGTGGAGAAGCAGGTAAGTGGTTCCCATTGCACGCATGGTCGTGTCCCAGCCGTATAACATCGTGGGAGGAGAGGCTCTCTGAGTGTAAAATATACACTGCTGAAATAGTCGGTGAAGTCAAATCACATTCTGAGAGACACGGGATACTTTTGGGGATTGCCTTCGTCTAGAATGATCGTAGTCGTCCCACATCGTGAGAAAGGGTGCTATCCATAGTCAAAACGGAGATCGTAGTTCCGAATTAGACATAGCTGGTCAAGAAACGACCAACCTCGTTCAATAAGACAACGAGCCACCGGTGGCCGGACGTAAATCTGGTCGATCCAAACTCCGATGATAACACGCTGATAAGATGAATGCAATTGTTAGGGGGCATGGAACGTTTATCTGTTTGCTTTTTCCAGAAACACAAGGGGTCAGTTATCTGTTTGTCAAATGGCTAATAAAACCCCAAAAATTAACAGAAAAATTGGAGAGCAATTGAGTGATAATAAATTATTTACCCTCACCTCTCCCTACGCACAACTATATTTAGAGGCCTTTCCCAAAGATTCAGAAATGCATCTTCAAGCCAAATAGCCAGCACATAATTTCCAACTTTTCAATGCAAAATTACTAAGTTTCTTCGCTATTCACAATGTCGTGGTAAATGCATTTTTGGGGGTATATCTCGAGCCCATTCAATGAGGGGCAGATGTGAAGCGCACGACGGAATATTGTCTGATTTGCTGGCCACGAAGAAACTGATAATCGTCGTGCAGCGAAACTGTACTGATAATAAATTTGGATTTCACACATTCATGAGGAGTTGAGATGTTTCAGTTTCCTGAGAAAATTTCCTTCAAACCACGTTCCCAATTTGGGTGGAGACTTAGCTAATCTCACCACTGATCAGCCTTCGTCTAATGGTGGAGGGTAGGTTAGTTCCAATCTCTGCTGTGAATCAGTAAACGCGCACAACAGTTCTAGATAAGAATGAACAGACTGTATGGTGATATTTGGCGTTGCGGTTGAGCTAGGCCTCACTGTCGAATACAAAACCTGATAAACATCATATATGTATCAGCACTAGGCTGCCGGCGATTCACGTGGTAGCCACGCCTATCAAGCTATGCAGGCAAAAAACAATTCCACCGGAGAATATACTTACCTTCGCTGTCGGCGATATTGCAAAGAATGCTGAGTGGATATCGTGCACAACTGTTATCTTCTCTAATTCTTTCATACGTTTTCATGATTATGGATGCCAAAGAACCATGAAGCAATCAGCGCAATCTTGTTAGCATCTAATTGCCACTGTTGTGGTATATCCTCGCGGGTGAATCGCAACGTTTAACCTCGCTTTCTTTGTTAGTATTCTTAAATTAACAGCACTGAGATCAATATGTCGTTTGAATGCTTCTGCCGCCCGATGAGTTCGTGTAATTATTAGGCATAAAACCAATTGGTAAGACTAGTGCTGTAACCTTTAATGAATTGGAAACTTGATTTTCGCTTGAAGACGGTATTAATCGAAAGACATTTGTTGCCCAATCGAATAACATGCAAGCCACTGTATGAGGAGGTGGTAATGAAATCTTCGTCTCGTAGCGTTCTGTTGCGCACATAAATAAAATGAATACCTTTTACACAGAATTTCTGTCTTGTATTTTGTGTACTCACGGGCATCATTGCAGGATCGCTACATTATGACTGTTTTAAAGATCGCACGCTAACACTATCGAAAGCGTGAAACAGGGTGCACCCAACTTCTTGAACATTTTGGGCATCAAAACCGGAGATCAACGGAAAACAAAATTTACGAGATTTCATTTCTTTCTATTCGACCTACATTTTAATTTCTCCCAGGAAAGCGTGAAACAGGGTGCACCCAACTTCTTGAACATTTTGGGCATCAAAACCGGAGATCAACGGAAAACAAAATTTACGAGATTTCATTTCATTCTATTCGATCTACATTTTAATTTCTCCCAGGAACATACTGACGCTATTTATTTCCTTATTCCAGAAATCCGTAGAAGGCAAAGTGTTCCACGACTACGAGCAAGATGTCTACAACGGCGTAGTAATTGACTACCTTGGGAAGGCATGTCCGTGTTCCGGTGCGCCGCCACCGTCATCAATGCATCGTGTAACACAAAGTGCAAGTAAGAGGCTCAGCTTTACTATATTACACAATAGCGAATTAACTTGAGCGAACGTTAGACGTAAAATCATGGAGAAATCTGAGCAGTCCTCGACCGTGTTAAGACATTGCTTGCGGCCCATCAAGTGGGTCTCTGTGTAAAAATGCTGTTTTCGAAGCGTAGTTAGTGGGGCAATAGTGAGCAGATTATGGATTTGAACTTTTTGCTAAACTGCAAATGTATTGTTACCGTGAACATAATGATTGCTGAAAACACCACTGTCACAGGAATGATTGATTATGAAATCATATCTCTTAAGGATGACATTCCGAAAATGTTCACGAAAGTACTGAAAGTCGATAATAAACTTGAGAAAAAAAGGGAAGAATTTGATGAAGAGTGAGATATCACGGAATTTGACATTGTTGATGCACTTGTTAATCGCAGCCAGAATACTAGTTTTCCATGTTCGCGTTCTGGATTTACGAAATGTGTGCCTAGTCTGTACATAATCTCTTCAACACCTCTACCGGAACTCAACTGAACTCTCGATACTACCAACAACCTACAAGTAGATTAGAGGTGAATTCGTTTCACAAGATGATTCAGTGTTCATTCTCAGAATTCCTCGCTGAAGCAGCCTGTCAATACGAAACTGTGATTTATTTTCACTGACGGTTGTATGATTGGCGCTATATCCAATTGAAAGATAATCGCAACCCTGATTGGCAGTCCTTGGCCAAATTTTTTATCTGGTTGTTCTGTGGGCGAATTAAGGAGCGACAACGAGGCTGATCACTTGATTACTTCAGCATCCAGGTTTGCTTACCTCTCCAACGTCCCCTTTATTGCGGACCCGGTGAGGTTTGGTCTCGGAAGTTTTTCAGAGTTCAGGAATACGTAGATTTACTAAGCCTACATTCCCTCTGAAGAAGAGCGTTGAGCATATATTAATAGAGTGCTTATATTCTCTGGAATTCAAGACGCATACGCCAATCAAATTTGTTGTCGTCAACGTCCTAAAATTTCCATTTCGCTGCAGGCTTGTAGGCAAAAAGGGCTCCCAGAATGAAGCCAGTAAACAAAATTACAGTCAAATCGAATGAGACTCCCTGCGAAAGGTTTGCCATGAAAGCGTGTGGTTAGCCATGTCTCATCTGAAGCATCAGCTCATTCGGGCGTGTCTCTGGGACAGTCTCGTGATGGTTGGCGACGCCGTGATTATGCTGATGAGTAGGTTGTTAGTTCACGACGTGGACTCATTCCGTGACCACGGCGAACGAAATTTGACTAGCTCTGTACCATAAAACCTACCGATTATAGATGCTAGTGATCTTCGGGTGCGTTGCGTAAATCCTCCGGCAACAGGAACCAGTGGAATTGAAGGCTATTTAGATTGTTCTCAAAATGCAGTCCTACCCAGGTGATTTCTTGCATTGCACAAGCGTACGAAGGAGAAATACATTAACTGATGATGAACGCCTTAATCAGTTCGTCTCAGAGGTCAGTCAGAATCTGGCGGTATCATTCAATTCCTCATCTGGGAGGCTCGTGGGTTAGCGGTGCACCAAAGTAAGAATAGGTTCATGGAGGCGTTGGAATAATTGGATAATTGATTGAGATAATAAAACAATGAATGAGAAAAGTACCTGTGTAGAATACTTCGACGTATCCAGGAGAGCCCACTTGAGTGACGCGCAAAATCACAAGCCAGAAATTGTGGATTCTTGAGATTTATCAAAAGATGCGATACTACATGTATAAAATACGTAATAAAAGGGATACAAACCTCAAATTATGGGGGTTTCCGTCTAAACTGTTGCACGAAGTGGTGCAAGTCCAAAGAAAGCCCGGAGAAGATAGCAAATCGATCTTAGTTTGCGACGCACACCTGGGTACAACACGTGGTAACGCAAATAGGTCAAAAAGCCCGCGTAAAGAATGGCCGACCAAACTGGTTCGACAAACAAAGGGTTAAAGTTCGTGAGGAGTTAAAAAATGTAAATAGAGTCCATAAGATAGACGTAGCAGACAGCAGCAGATAAGAGAAGAGTTTGACTGGGGGGAAGAAAGTACACCGCCCCACCAAAGCCAGCTTGGCTTTCCTAAACTAACCTCACTCAGTACTGGACACTAGCGACCGTGGGAGGCAAGAATGGTACGATTGACTCTAGCCACAATCACCTTCCACAGTCTTTCATGTCCCCTACGGTGACCGAGCACCTATGTCTCACCCACTCCCTCTAGCATGCATATCTTCCGTATATCTCTGGTTACTGGACCATCGGGAGTCTTGAGCACGACCGTCCTGACACACCCATCCGATCCAGGTATAGTGGCCGTTACCAGTCCTTTCGACCAGGTACCGCGCGTGTGTTGCTCTCCAAGTAGCAATACCAGATCACCCACTTTTATGTTTCTTCTGAGAGACGTCCATTTATGTCGTGATTGAAGTAGTGGGAGGTATTCTCTTAGCCAGCGCCGCCAAAACGTGTTGGCCATCAACTGACTCTGTCTCCACTGCCGGGTATATCGGTGCCGTAGTCCTTGGTCTTCGTCAATAGGGGCGAATGATACTTGTGGTAGCAATAGATGGTTCGGGGTCAGTACCTCAATGTTATCAGGATCATCTAGCACAGGGACCAATGGGCGATTGTTCAGTATTCGTTCTACCTCCGTTAGATATGTTATCAGCGATTCTTCTGTTAACACCTGTTCCCGAGAAACTGCGCTTAGAACACGTCGAATCGATCGTATCATCCTCTCCCAGATGCCACCTCTGTGGCTAGCATAAGGGGGATTAAAATACCAGTCAACTTGTCGTCGTAACATATCGTACTTCACCTTGTTGCAATCCAACGTCCTCAAAAGTTGTTTCAACTCCGTTTCTGCTCCAACAAAATTGGTGCCTCTATCACTGTACACCTCCTTTGGAGTTCCTCGTCGATTGATGAATCTAGAGAACGCCATGAGAAATGAATCGATGGATAGAGAATAAGCCACTTCTATATGTATCGCACGGGTCTGTAAACATGTAAAAATACAGCCATACCGCTTCCTCGTAATACGGCCTTCGCGAGTTTGAAACGGTCCGAAGTAGTCAACACCTGTCGTTGCAAAGGGGTATTCTGGCCTTACTCGGGCAACTGGGAGATCCGCCATTAACTGTTCGGCTGGGACAGCTGACCTTACTTTGCATCCCATGCATCTCCTGGTGATTCGCTTGACGGCTGCGGTAGCACCTAAGATCCAATACCGTTGTCGTATAGCCGCTAGAGTATGTGAAGTGCCCATATGACCTTCAAATTCATGATGATGGTGAATTATGCCTCGCGTTACGGGGTGATCTCCTGGAAGGATTATGGGGTGCTTTGCGGATTCTGGCAGAGTGCTATTGGCCAGTCGACCACCCACACATAGCAGGTCATTGAGAAGGATCGGACGCAACTTGTAAATCGGCGATTTCCTATATAGCCCTTTACATGGCTTCGAGTCGAGCTTATAAGTTGTACTGAGCTCCGAAGGAAAAGTTTTCAGCTGAACATACCGCAATATCGACCGTTCTGCTTTGTTCAGTTCGTCGAGACTCAGGGTATTTCTAAGTTCCATATCCTTACCAACTCTTTTACTGCAGAGGTAAGATCTGAACCTGGCAAACCAAGCTACCGCTCGTCGTAGCCTCAACCATGAGGAATAGTATGAGAGCAACACATCTGTGGGAAGGTCAGTTGCCGCGTTAACTAAGACTGTGACGGCTTTCTTCAACTCTAGGTTTGTGGGCTTATGATGAAGTTGTTCGATGTCAGTCTTGGGCCAATGCTGCTCACCGAGCTTCAGGAACTCAGGTCCTTGAATCCAAAGCCTCAATAGCTGAGAATGTTTTGTACGGATACCACGTGATGCACAGTCGGCAGGATTCATGTTGGTCGGGACATGTCTCCATTGGGAAGTGTTGGTATTCTCATGTATGAAGCTAACTCGGTTGGCCACAAATGTCTTAAACCTTAAACTTGTGCTAAGAATATAGTGCAACACAATCATTGAGTCTGTCCAAAAGTATATGTTGTCGAATCGGACTTCGAGCTGCTTCACCAGGTGGCGCATTAGTCTAACCGCTAATACAGCGGCCTGAAGTTCAAGGCGTGGGATAGTAACTGACTTGAGGGGTGCTACTCTTGCTTTTCCCATTAGAAAGCTACAGTGAATTTGTCGTAGCGACTCACATCTCAGGTAAGCTACGGCTCCATAACCAACCTCGGATGCGTCAGAGAAAATGTGCAACGACTGATGTTCGACAACAAACCTTTTGGGCTTGACACATCTGGGAATGGCTAATGACTCGACAATTTGGATGTCATTTCTCCACCTTTTCCAAGCATCCTGAATACCTTGATTAACTTCTTCGTCCCAGCCACAGTTTGATCGACAAAGCTCTTGTAGCAACTGTTTTGGGTGTAACAGCAAAGGTGCGACGTATCCTAATGGATCATATAAGGAGGCTGCACACGAGAGGATACCTCGCTTGGTCACTGGACGCTCCGGCATAGTTAATTTAAACTTGAAGCTGTCAGTCCTGACACACCAATAGAGTCCCAACGTCTTGTGTATGTCAGGATGCAATGAGTTCAAAGACACCAAGTCAGTCGCACGCTCGCTTACCGGTATCTGGGAGGAGACTTCATCGCTGTTGCTTATCCATTTGTGCAGATGGAAGCCACCCCTTTTCAACAACTTAGACAGCTGGTCGATCAGCCTAATAGCTTCATGGGCAGAATCGACCGACACTAAGCAGTCATCAACGTAAAAATTCTTCTCCACGACTCTGATAGTGCTTTCATCAAATGATTCACAGTTGTCATAAGCTGTTTGTCTCAGAGCAAATGTTGCGCAAAATGGCGAGGACGTCGCCCCAAACGGGTGAACATTGATTTCGTAGACCTCTGGGGTCTGCTCCAAGTTACCGTCGGTGTACCATAGAAAGCTTAGTGGTGCTCTATCTCCTGGCTTCAGATGAACTTGCAAGAACATTTCTTCGATGTCTGCAGACAATGCAATATCGTTCAAACGAAATCGTAGCAAAACTCCGGTGATATCATTTGTCAAATCTGGTCCCGAATATAAACAATCGTTTAGCGATAGTTTTCCAGACTTCGCCGCAAAATCAAACACTATCCTCACCTTGCCCGGTTTGTGCGGATTAAAAACAGGATGGTGAGGGACGAATCGACGTACCTCACAGTGGTCGGTCAGGGCCCTGTTGACGTAGCCCTTGGCTTCATGTTCCAGTATAGTGTTTGTATACAGCCGTAAGAGATTTGGGTCCTTCAGTAGACGGAGCCGAAGGTAGTTGAGTCGCTTCTCGGCTATATGTTTGTTTTCCGGTATGTCATGCCAATCACGTTTCCATGGGAGCCGGACATGATAGTGACCGTTTAAGAGGCTGGTTGATTGTTTCGCTAGACTCAGGACGTGTTTATCCTCGATCGACATAGACACATCCGTTTTGGATCTTTGATCATTAAATTCAAGTTCAAACAAGCGTGTTACGTCACTTCCTATAGTATCCTGCGTATTAAGGCAGTTTATTGCGGTGGTTTTGCTACCGCCGATACCTGATGGACCAAAAACGACCCAACCGAATACTGTCAACGACGCATAAGGTTGTTTACTGGTCCCAATACGCTGCTCTATCACCCAGTGTGCATCTGGTACATTCGTACCTATTAGAATAGACACTTTTTGGGATGCGATTCGAGGGAGCGTTATGTCTCGCAAATGGGGCCAGCGACGAAGGAGATCTTGAGACGGTACGGTCGGTCTTATCAGGGGTAACTGGTCAGTTGAATACACTGTTTCTACATGCGTCTGGTAACCACTGTTCAAGGACTCAATGGTCAAACTAAAGGCTGTTGTACTCTTCTTCGACGTTCCGTTGATCGAATTAAACTCCAGCTCTGTTGGGGCACCCTTCAATCCAATCTGGTCAGCGACTTCGAGTGACACCAAAGTAGAGTCCGATCCACTGTCTAAGAGCGCATAACATAGTACAGCGCCATTGGGGCCGACGAGGCGCACTGGAAGAAACCCTAGGAATGCTGACGGGACTTCCACTGAATTCGAGTTTACGTTAGCAGTATGCGAAGTGAGTGGCTTTACGTAGCTGTCCAAGTGCAGTAACCGATGATGGCGTTTGCCACATCCTGGTACGTCGCAATGATTAGGGGTTCGGCATTTGCCTGCTAGGTGGTTAGGTTTCAGACAATTAAAACACAGCTTACGTTCCCTCAAGGCCTGAAGCTTCTGTTCTGGTGACTTGGCCCGAAATGCAGCGCATTCACATAAGGGGTGATGGGCCATACATACGGGACAACTCAGAGCCTTAGCTGCAACTGCGTTAACATGTGGACGCGGAAGCTTGCTGCGCCGAATAATATCGTCCACTCCCCTACTGGACCCACGGTTAGCACTGCTAGCTAGCTGACCGTACACGTTTGTTGCTGCGGACAGGTTTCTCTCGAGGAACTGAGTCAGCTGGCAAAAGGATGGCTCTTTTCGTTCGTATAGGATATTGTCAGCTACTTTAGCCCATTCTCGTTGGAGATGCCTGGGTAGTCGCATCACGAGCCGTTTCAGGTTTGTTGAGCAATTCAAGTCGGCAGTGTAACCCATCTGGGTGAGGGCGATCTCGCAGCTATGCATTTCACGTACCAGCTTCCTTAATGCGTCCGTGTCTTCAGCAGCAATGGGGCCTCCAACCATTATACTATCAATGAAGCTTTGCGCTATGTCATGGGCACGTCCGAACTCCTTATGAAGGATATCCATTGCTTTCACGAAGCCGTCGCTTTCTGGTAGCAACACACAATCTTCTATTGCTGCTTTAGCTTCGCCAGTACAATAGTGAATAAGATACATAAGTCGCTGTGTGTCGTCAACAAGTCTACTGGCGACGTTCACTTGAAAACTCTTCATAAACTTCCAAAATTTACGTGGAGTTCCATCGAATTTGTCTGTTTCTATCTTTGGTAGTGCCATGGTTGAAATAAGAGATTGCAAAGAATCCTTGTCGCGGATAAATGTACCAGTTGGAGCGTTATACTCTTGGTTCTGGGCGGTACCATCCGACTGCAACTCCTCTTCCGACGAGTAGCTCTGATGGATTTTCAAACGCAGACTGGCCAGTGCCTTACGTTTCAACTCAATCTTCCTTTTACTAATTTCTAGTTGACGCAAACTCTCCGCTAAGTCCCCCTCCAAAACTTCTCTCTCGAGCTTAGCGTCTAAATGCCGCGTAGAAGACCTATTAGACCTAACGCTACTAGCCTTGCTGGACTTTGGTGGGCAATGACATGGGGATACAAAACATGGACTAATAACACGGTTCACCTGAGACGTGTATGGCGTTTGATGAGCGTCAACAATTTCTCCAAGAGGCGATCGCGTTTTGGCCCTTTCGCACGACTTGCTTCTTAGATTATACATCTTCGTTAGAGATGATCTTCCCGGGGTCCAAAAGGAAATGGTCCAATTTGAGTACTGTAGAATACTTCGACGTATTCAGGAGAGCCCACTTGAGTGACGCGCAAAATCACAAGCCAGAAATTGTGGATTCTTGAGATTTATCAAAAGATGCGGTACTACATGTATAAAATACGTAATAAAAGGGATACAAACCTCAAATTATGGGGGTTTCCGTCTAAACTGTTGCACGAAGTGGTGCAAGTCCAAAGAAAGCCCGGTGAAGATAGCAAATCGATCTTACTTTGCGACGCACACCTGGGTACAACACGTGGTAACGCAAATAGGCCAAAAAGCCCGCGTAAAGAATGGCCGACCAAACTGGTTCTACAAACAAAGGGTTAAAGTTCGTGAGGAGTTAAAAAATGTAAATAGAGTCCATGAGATAGACGTAGCAGACAGCAGCAGATAAGAGAAGAGTTTGACTGGGGGGAAGAAAGTACAACCTGAATGGTCCATACACGTCTAAAGGAACTAGATGCTGTAAGTTTTTAAGAGCTTTCCAATGCTTGAACTGATCAGCGCTTTGAACCCACATTCACGTTCAGCGCAAAAGAAGAAATCGACAAAATAAATTAAGGGAGGGTGATGAGCAGATAACGTACGGGCTCGTTTAAAGAGGTAGATATACAACTTTCCGAACAGACCTTAACGTACTTTCATTCGCGTGAAAACCTAAACATCTTCACACGTCATTGGTTTGGAGAACACCTGTGACTATAGTACTCACCGACGCAATCTAACCCAGGTCTATTAAAGGGGGCTAAAGTTCCAGTTGGGTACTCTCACCTGCCCCTCTAGATGAGATCATGACAAGTCCCCATTACTTGTCTAATTGCACCGTCTGAGACCTGGAAGCCAGTATCATTTCTTCCCGTATTCTTTTTCTACCATTTCTCGCGTCACAGTTTTCTACACAATTCCAATTTAGTTTCCGCTACCCTCGCTAAACGCCTTCCGTCTTGAATAGTATTCTACCAGTTTTATTATATGATTCAGAATTTCCTCCATTTACGTCCCTTTATCTCCGTTTTTCGATTTCTTCTCAATTACCAGATTACATAACACATGTGTGGTTATCTGTCTTGAGCCGCAGTGGATGCCCTTAAAGTCCAGAGGCAATTTTCATGAAAAGGTACTCTGAGTGCCGAGCTAAAAATGCACTTCTAACCTGGTTTGCTTCACTTGGAAATGCTCTACAAGCCGTCTTGTAACTTTGGTTCCGCAAAGTTCTTACAGTTGTTCTCCAAGTTCGTCATCAGTCGCCTTTCGTCGATGAATTTTTGTCTCTGGTCAAAAGCGACACGACCCTCTACAAGTTGCAGTCAATGATGATAAATTTTCTTCCCGATCATTAGTTTCCGGATTCCGTGGCTACACGTGTCATTGGCGTCGGTAGATATTCAGCACGACTCGTTCAGTACGAATCGTTTCCAAAACGAAGATTCTTCCTTGTTGTTTACCTCGTTAGGTTGACGATTTACAATCTGGTTCAATCGCAGTCCAGGGATTTGATCCTGCTCCATCATGTAAGTGAACAATTTGTATGTTTCTAATTGCTCCATTTAGATCCAGGTTTCTTTGCTTTGAACTCACATAACCAAAAAGCAAGTTTTGGAATTTACCACCTAAGTAGCCGGTCTGCGTTCGTGCGCCTGAACCGCTGCATTATTTCAGTCTGTAAATCATCATCTTGGTCAGTACGGAGGAGTTATATTCATGCTGCTGTCTCTGGCCAGTATACTTGTATTATCCACGTGAAGATGCCATCTCCTTCGTCTTTGCGCATTTCGAGAGTTCGTATAATAAAAATAAGAAATAATAACTAATCATTCAGGCATAGTACACTACCACTTGAAGGAGGTGGTATGCTTTAAATACATCAGATTCTCGGACAGGAACAGTCGAAATTTCAGCGTTGGGCTCGAACTGCGGAATCTCGAACAGTAAGTTCGCGCTCTCACCACTGAGCTATCTCGAGTTCTTTAACTTCCTCCAAACAACACGTTCAATGTTGCAAGCTAAGGTGGCTGGTCCATGTTTGAAGCATGCCTAGAAACCTGTCGAGGGGGGCTGTTATCCGCGCAGAACCTGTCGAAACCAGGTTAGCACGACAAATCTGGGCGAAGCATGACATGTTGAGTATCTTGCGTCTTGCTCAATATTACGTCTCCTGTTTGGTGGGTAACAAAGAGTGTCAGTCGCGTTAATTAACCTGCAACTTGAGGAAACAAAATGTCAATTCACATCTTGCCTTTGCGTGCAATTCCTATGGGGCGAAATATCATAATACTGCGTACGGTGTTCTAGCCATCCTCAGGCAAATTAGGCGATGTCGGGTATTCTGCGCCCTGCTCAACCTTGCGTCTTCTATTTTGAATACCGAAAAGGGTCATTCGTATTGGTTAACCTACAGCCTAAAGACACGAAGTTGCTGTTCGCATTTCTCTTATCCAGGGATTTTGATCGAGTCAACCATCATTTGCTTGCGTGAAGTCATCTAGTCAATCTCCGATTCTTCAACATTTATCTTTAGGACACAAAGACAAACACGAATAATTTGCGCACCAACAGGAATGAACCAACTCACCATTGGACTGCACGAATGAATGTAGTTTAATTTTCAACCTTTTAGGAGGGAACCAGAATACACAACCAATATATCCGTGTTCATTTGAGTCTTCGTTGCAACGAAATTAATATGCAAATGGGAGTATATCTAGTTGAAAGTTAGTTTCCTTAGATTAACCTTCAGATACCCGAAAACTTCAGGCCACCCTAGAACTCCATTAAACTTATTCAGCAGGCAATCCACGGCAGGCAATCATTCAATCAATCCAGTGGACGCCGGTAAGCGTTCATGCACGCCATAGAAGCACGACCGAATTTGATCAGCATACATGCAATTCAGAATGACGACCGATATTGATGGGTGCTCGCTAACGTAAACTGGGCTGTCTGGAACAATTCCACTTAGTGCGCAGTTAAATGACGAAGGGCCGTGGTAAATTCCGCAGTCGCCGGCATTCGCTTGTTTGCAAAAGGGCTGGCGTCACGCACTCGAGTTGGAACAGAAGTTGTTGGCGATAGCCTGCCCCGAACGATCGTTATATACTATGTAAGCGAACGAGGGTGTTGAGTGGATTCTCAGACTCCGGTGTTTTGCTTGTGACTCGTAGGGTGCCACTAAATTTTCCAGGTGAAGCACATTCATTACAATAGAAGAAATTGCTAACGCTAAGTACAGCCGACTACTGATCACATAAAGGAACAAGACGAAAACTTACCGGACAAGTAATCCATTGTCCTTGGATAGCTTATCGCTAGCGAGTGACGATGCATTTCGTGATGGTGTTATATAATGTTCTGCACCCACTCGAGGGGATGCACTCAAGCCCCAAACAGCATCTGGTTCAATGCGTCGTAGGACTGTTTGAACGCTGTTTTCCACCTTTCACACAAATAATCCCATCGTCGTCTGTGGTTTGACAGCTATTGTCAAACGCCAAAGGATTTTTTGGTACGGAATGATTTTGATTTGAACCTGCCAGGAGCGCATCTACTAGGTGGCGTTGATTCTTTTTCGACATATACATCGGCAAGTTCCCATCAACCCTATGTTTTATCTTAAAGTCAATGTGTATGGCTATCTACTGGAACCCAGAAAGCGGAGATGGGTAGGGGGCCACTGAAAGGTATTCAGCAAACGTCTGTGTGAACGGTCGTTCCGGGAACTAACGTAAAGGTTTTGATGTGCATCGGCCATGTGGTGAAATAGTCTGTTCTATTGCTTGGTATTGTATTGGTTTGTTTTTTAGCACGTATTCTTCCCCTGTTAATGGGCTCCCCCACGGTGTTGATTGCTGTGCTTCAACTAAACCGTCTGTGAGAAGAATGGATAATTGTCCTGAACAAGATAGGTCCAGCTTAGAGATGGTACAGTTTTACGTGCATAAACGTAGACAAGTTGATGAATCTAATAGAACAACAGCATTTTGCCAGTCTCGTCAGATTGCAACTGCGGAAAACGACGATTCAAAACGATTGCTTGCCACTGCGATTGTTAGACGAACAGACACCCTCCCACCGACTACAACTAACTATTTGATGGAGTTGTGACGGATTGTATGAGTAATTGATCAAAGTCTATGGGGCTGATTGCGACAACGCATCTCTTGTCCGTTTAGAGTGAAAAGATAGAAATCGGAATCAAAGTGGTTACTTGAGTCGACGGACGACCCGAAAACACTCTTACGTGTGTCAGTTGGCTGGTCTATTTTACTCGCCACGTGAATCCTTCGTGCAATAGGGGGTAACGTCCAATGTGCATACACGTAGACAAATGGATGAATCCAATAAAAAAACAGCATTCTGCCAGTCCCGTCAGAATGCAGCTGCGAAAAAGACGACTTTTTCCCCAATCGACTGTGTTGTCGCTTGACGTTTCACTGCTGGGTCCCTGGCAGGTTTTATTCCTTCTCTGTTAATCGGTCTCTCCGTTGTGTAACTATTTGGTTGTGACGGATTGTATGAGTAATTGATCAAAGTCTATGGGGCTGATTGCGACAACGCATCTCTTGTCCGTTTAGAGTGAAAAGATAGAAATCGGAATCAAAGTGGTTACTTGAGTCGACGGACGACCCGAAAACACTCTTACGTGTGTCAGTTGGCTGGTCTATTTTACTCGCCACGTGAATCCTTCGTGCAATAGGGGGTAACGTCCAATGTGCATACACGTAGACAAATGGATGAATCCAATAAAAAAACAGCATTCTGCCAGTCCCGTCAGAATGCAGCTGCGAAAAAGACGACTTTTTCCCCAATCGACTGTGTTGTCGCTTGACGTTTCACTGCTGGGTCCCTGGCAGGTTTTATTCCTTCTCTGTTAATCGGTCTCTCCGTTGTGTTTTTTGCAACCTGACGATTCGCGTGCAACCTCACATGAGGAGCGGTAAATTATTGTTTTGCTTCAATTTCCTAAAGTTCATCTCGAGATCAACCAGCCGAAGTCGTTCATCGGAGATATGTTTATTGACAGCTTTCGTTATCCACAGGGCACAGGGAAAAATCCAGTTCCGGGAGGGGCGATAAATTTTGTGCATTCATGCTGCAAAAAGACTGATAAATACAAGGTCTCCATTTTTAAACCACGTCCCTCTTCACTTACATTGAGAGGGAATGCTGACTGAATGAATCCGGTATAGGGAAATTCAGCATATTGAAGCGCACTCCAGATAGCCGGTAATCTCCGGAGACCTTCTGATCACACCGAGATCTGAATAGCGATGGCGTCAGAATACTCAGCTCGGTCAGTTGTTTATTTGCGCTCAAGTAATCAGTCAGATCGGGGTCATATAATCCATGAAGTTGTGCATCGGGTTCAATCACCCACCGGCGACATTCTCATCTGTTCCGTACTGAAGAGTTTGATCCCGTAAAAATTAGATATATAAACACTCTGACGGATCAAATAAACCAAATAAGATGGCATTGCGATGATCAGCTACTTTTCACAAGAAATAACCGCCCAAATTTAAATGGCCTGGCCCTTTCCGATTATAAAAACTTCAAAGCCCACTGCGGAAACTTTCAAAAGACCCTTCTATGCCCACCCATTTTTCGTTCTTTCTGAAATTTCACATGAAAATTTTCTATGTTCAGACCAGAGGGTCACATTATTTCGAGACCGTGGGTACAGCTCATCCCAAGGATGAAGACCTTAGTGGTGTTCCTTTGTGTAATTTTGTCCTCACCCCTGAAAGATACTCTAAATTTATTCGATAAGCCTTGGCTTTTACGAGAATTCATCATTAGTTGAGCACGATGAGAGCTTGCGCGTCTGCAGCTCGCCGTATCAGAACATCAGCGAAGGCACTGAAAACCGCTTATCATGTTGAAGTAGATGAATATGGTATCAATCTTGTTTTTAAGTTTTGTAGGTCACCCACATTAAGCTAGATTATTTCAACATTTCCAGATCTACGTTTGTGATTGCAACGAGATAAGTGATCACAATGCAAGTTAGGTACAAATTTGTTTGACGTTGCATCGGTCAAGTGTCGCATTTCCTGTCAGACTTTTGAGCGGCGAAAATTGCCTGTGTTCTGCAACTTGATACCCGCGATAGTCAACGGTTGGTATGTCGGAAAACAAACAAGTCCACGCCAAATTTGTTGGCCCTGTCATTTTGTCAATAAAGATAAAAACGTGGCTCTGCGTCGTTGTATGCAGTGGGTTCTGATTTTCAAGAATGTATTCCATTCTCCCGATTTCCCTGAAGACGTCCTTTTGTTGTCATGTTTGTGGCAATTACGGTTGGCATACATCAAATTGCTACGTGGCGGCGTGATGAAAACCATATTGATTGTGGAGTAATACTGTATTTTTGGCATCAGACCTGCCTTAAAATGACGTTAGCATATTACTCCGTTTTGCACCATTTGATGACATCCTCTGTCTCCTGGCTCACATATTATGAAGTGGTTGTGCAACGAACCGGTGAAATAAGTTAGTTGACGGGAAAATCGGACAACAGTTTATCCGCAACGACGTCCGCAACAAGAGGACTTACCAGAATGATAGGTCTGTCGCTGTTATTGTCTTGTGTGCATTTATTTTTGGAAAACATTGTTATGCAACGTGTCAGCTCATGCATACATCAGATTCGCCTTCAAATGGGGTGAGCAGATTATGTCGCTTAGCACCGTCTGAATTCATCCTTTACGGCACCGGAACGGTAGGCAAAGTTAGTGAGATACAAACCTGTGTGAAAAGAGACAAGTTTTCTTTAGATGACAAGAATAGTCCAAAAATGGTCCACATTTAAGCTATCAGCAGATCAATCTGGATAAAATTCATTTTTGCCTATTCCTTCATCCATTTATGTAATTCAAATTTGGAGGGCTTCTCCTTCAATTATTTGGGTTTTCGGTTTTTCTCAGATGATAATGGTTTTCTGACTTAAAACATCATGCGTAATTTCACACTGTTTTGTAACAGGTGATGCACATACGCGAATCTGTGGAATGCGGACTATTTTTATGATTCTAGACAAATAAGGCTGGAGTGCGGGATACCACTGAATCTCACTGCATATATGTCACGCTAACTTCTGGGTTGTTTCGCAGTACGGCTTCGAATTTTAAGACGTATTTGGCTCCGCGATCAAGAGCCGTCATCTCAGAACCATAAATGATGTAATCTAATGTAGATGAGTCCACATCTGGTCGGCTATTCGGGTGTGCAAGACAGATTTTAATCGAGGAAATTGTGACGGTAAGGAAGAGACTTCAAGAATACTGCGCATGTCGGTGTAAATTTCCTCTCAGGATAAAGCAAGTAACTTATCACCACATTATTTAGGCAATCTATCTCGTTGCAAGCATCATTCTGGACGTGAAAGCAATAAAAGAAATTGGGGTAAACTAGATGACGTTTAAGACTGAATATTCAGATTGACTTCCCTCCTCAAACATGGTAAGTAGTTTATGGTGACGCAGCTGATTTTCATTTATTGAACAACTATTATATTGGGAAAATAATAAATACTCATTCAAAGACAAGGATTTCTCGTATAAAATTAGAGTTCTCATCAGAATGATGAACTAAAATTTCTCAAAAACAGCCGGATTTCTGGTTGGGAGACAATCACGACCATTCTCTATAAATCACGACCATTCTCCATGTGCACAACCAAAATGTCCCCGAAACACCAACAGAACCAGTTGTACAAAGATTTAGTGATTGACGATATTTAATTCAAGACTTATAACCTTTCAACCTGATTGTAATGTCTTTGGATTTTACTGGGACTTACTCACACATAAGTCTATTACAAGAATCAGCATGATATGGCTGCTAATCCGTCTCATTGGCGTTCCTGACATCAGTTTTCATTCAGATTGGCTGACTGAGTGTTTGGAAGTATCTCGATAAAACCACGTCACTGTTAGCAGAGAACCCGCGAGTGAGTGAAACTTTGTGAGCACCGCGAACTAAATTCCTTAGTACTAATATTAACATTCTCACCCAATCTTGGGGCTCGGGGGTAGTCTCATTCCCCAGTTCCTGTCAGCCTCATGTTACACAAAGTCCATATATTTTGACCAATGCTCCCAGAGCGAGAGAAACAAACGTATCCTGGGGAATTTTGACAGTGATATTTTGCTCCAGTTAATGCTCAAATGAAACAGAAGGTTGACGGAAACTTAGGAAGTGCGCCTACCTGATTAGACCTACCTGATGACGAGAATGACAGAATTGATCGTGACGTGCTAAAAACCTTCCAGCAACCATCTAACTAGTCCCATTATGACTGCTGATCGTGCTCTGCAGATAATTGCGTATTTGAACTGGTGGCGATCGTCCATGTTAAGATAGGATGCTGACTGCACAAGCTGTCATTTGTGAATGTAATGAAAGAGGATCCGATCGAGACGGTTTTAGGAAGTCTGAAATCAGTAAGGCAACCTTGCTTGTTGATAGCTGGCCAATTATATAAAAGTTAGTCATCCGGACGGAGAAGTGTGCGGGTTGTTTTGGGCTCAACTGTGCTTTTTAATCGACCCCCTCTGTACAGAATATTTTTTAGTTTTAATATTAGGTCTTCGAATCACTGGAACCACAAGACAGAAAAAATGGAACAGAAATATCGATATAAAATTAAGCTCCTCCTTGCACCGTTTCTTCGCAGCCTTCTGTCGGTCGGACGTCGAGTTGTTCGGTAAATGTTCCTCAAAATTGTTTGATTTGAATAACAATACCTGTAAGTTTATCCAGAATTGCTCATGTTGCCAAATGTTGCTTCTTCACACAAATACGGGCCCTAAGTCACAACTGTCTAGTATCACTTCCGAAGAAAATCAATCACATTAAATTCAACTGAACTGTAGCCAGACAACATCATTCAGCTGCTCTCAATCTCGGTGTCTTCATATATATTCACTCCAAGGAATTGGCGATCTCATTCAAGAACGCTTCGGTTTATTTATTAAACTGATAAAACTACATCACTTGCTGCCTTCTAGGATTCACCCTGGTGATAAAGGGCATAGACATAAAGTCGCTTTAGAAACTAACTCTCAAACTGTTGAACACCAGGTTTCGGAGTGATCACCAAATTTCAAGAAAAGTACGATGGTGCTAGTGGCATTAGTACGCGATTCGCTTTGAAATTGCCTACCGAATAGGTGTTGTGATGGAATTTAACTAGGGTTTCTTTGGCACATGCTCGTCTTAGTTGACATCAAGAGTGAACGCATTGACGAATATGGTACACATATTTTTGCACGCTAGTTTGCGTGCACCCCGAGGTCAAATCATCTGATGAATGGTGAAACAATATGTCTGGAATTGATCGAATACTGCCTTGAAACACATGAGCTCATCCGTCTTGGACAAGCGCTTTACCGTTGGCTTATGGTGGATCATCACATCCCTCACGATGTCGGCAAATGTGTCCTTGACGACGTGGCGAAGCTGAAAATAGCGAAAGGAGCAGATGCGTAAGATTGTGAGAGACTTCAGAAGATTTTTTGTACAACCATACGGACCATGTTCGATTATCGGGTGGCCTCAAGAAATTGCTGCTATATTACTAACTGGATTACCGTTCATCTTCACAAAGTAGCACACAATATTCTTCACTACGTAACTCAATTCTGACCTGTAGCGATCTTTATATCGTGCATCCAGTACCTTTTGTGGGATGAAACAAAAGAACCTACAAACCTTGAGTGGATGGTGTAGATTTCGCCAAGCAGTTTCGTGTTCTTCTTCGGTTGCAGCCTCCATCAGGCGTCGAGATATTGAGAATAAATGCATACGAGACGATAGTTTTCTATCTACAACTTTCGCCTGGAAACAAGAATACAATTCGTCATTATATGACGTTAACAGGTGCGCTGAAAATGCTGACTGGGAGAATTGTCTTCCTAGATTACTCATTATTAGAGAAAAATAACCAGTCTAACTGTCTATCTATCTACCTATCTATCTATCTGTCAATCTACCTGTCTATCTATTCATCTACCTCTCCATTTATCGATCTTTCTATCTAGCCATCTAACTAGTTATCTACGCATTTGTATAATTTTCTGCCTATCTATCTATCAAACTATTTATATATCTATCTATATATCTGTCTAATTAAAACGATGAGTGAAACGTTCATCAGAGGATTCGTCAATCGACGAGCAATTCAATACCTGTGATGCGTGATGCGGCTCCCGTGATTGGAGGATGAGCGGCGCTATATCTCGTCTAAGTGCGAGTTCATCACACTGCTGATCAGCCAGACGTGGTCGCACGATTGAGGGTTTAAACTAGTAGCCAGGAGGTTGCGGGTTCGAGGCTGCCCGAGGTTTCGTGAAATGCGCACTGCTGATGATTCCCAATAAGGATGAAACAACTGTACAGTGCTTCTCGGCTTTTCAGCAAAAATCTCAAATCTCCTCACACCACCAGCAATATATACTTAGCCCAGTGGAACGATAAACTTCACAGGATGAGTGAAACTTCCATCTGAGAATTCGTTGCTCGAGCAGCCAGTCAACAAGTGTGACCGCGAGATGTGTATCCCGTAACTGGAGGATAAGCGTCGCTATATCCTGTCAACGTGCGAGTTAGTCACACTCTTAATCAGCCACTCGTGGCCGGTTAAGTGTTCTGTCTGCTGGCCTGGATGTCGCGGCTTTTTGATCCTATCGAGTTTCGTGAGATGCGAACCGCAGATGGTTCCCAATGCGGATGAAAAGGGTGCACATTCCGAGATGCAGACAATTATATAACAAACCGGGTAATACATAGTTCAGATGTATGCACTAATCACACTTGTTCTCAATATCAAATGAGAGGCAGTACTCTGGTAGCCAAGATCAGCAGCATTTAGCAAGTACCCGTTTTTTCAAAATAAAACAGAAAATTGAACCATGGTGAATTCCTTAAGACGGTAGATGTAACACTGACTTGGGTATGAATTAGAGAGCCCGACGTGTACGTTGATTGAAGGAGGCTAACGCCAACGCATACGCAACATGCGCATATAAACGTCCATAGAATAACATATATACGTATATATTATATATACTAGTCCCCCCTTATTATTAATATAATATATATAACATACCACCGGATAACCCCATAGCTAGCCATTCATCCCGACTGCCTGTCTGTATTTTAACCCCCTAACACACAACCAATCTCAGCATAATACCCTATACCCTTACTATAGTACCACCCACGCAATCCAACACCTACTCACTGCCTTTACCAGCGCCTATATATCAGTAACTACCACCAATCCCTGATGCGTATCTCCCTTCTTTTCTACTTCACCCACCCTTTCTCTCTCTACTACAATCCCCGGGGGGATTGGTAATACCGCGATATTATAGTATACTGTCATTATATATATTAGTATGAGCAACTCGAGGTTAAGCCCAATAAACCACCGAATTTCCCAAATTTTTTCACCCGGCCTACGGCTCACCCTATCTACGCAGGATAGAAGCGATCAAAGCTCCAGAGATCCATACACACAGACCCCCCAAAGAAAGAGATTGAAACCCGGGGTGGGGACCCCGATATTGCCCCGATATCCGCCCCCCAGGGGGCGCAGAATTTACAAAAACAAGCGCATTCGATTACAAGTACCCCAACTAATTGGACTGCCATTTGACTTCGGATTTATCACTTGGTTCTCTAAATATATTATGGCTGTTACAATAGACAATACAAAATATAGAAAATTCTGCTGAACACATATTGCCTTCGCCACATCATTCTGGCGCATCAGTAGAGCATAATGACCTTGGACCTTATCAACTGGGAGACGTCCCATCGCGCGAAATGAAACATAAACAGACGCTTTTCACTGTATGGTCATCTCAGATAGCGAATTGTTCCACAAAATTAGAAATCGGTCTTAAATGCATGCGTGGTTCTACACTGGGGTACCACGAGTCCCTGGTGAAGGAACTGGTTGATCAATAAACATCTCTTCTCACTTTTTCTCAGCATTGAAAATCACCGAATCACTAATATGTTTCTCTAAGATTCCCTGAGAAGCAGAGAACGCTCTTGATTTTGTTGTCTGCCAGCTACTAAAAATCACACAAATTAATTTAATGTTCAAAGCAAGCTTTCCAACATCTTGGGACTACAAAATGAACGAAAACATAGAATCACAGAGCAATTATTTTAACCGCACGTACTATGCAGCAACAAGCACTAATACGTTGTTTACCAGTGATGTGTACATAAAAATTGCTCTAAGGTTGCCATGGAGCATGAATATCTGAATATCAGCCAGATGGTTTGCCAAAGCCGTCGTCATTTGTATAGTTTAAACTTGAATCCCACCACAAGTGTCTGTAACGTGCTTATATCAATCGTTTGTACCCGTGTTATTGTGCACTTTCGCTTTATGCCGCAAAGCGGAGCTTCATCAGTCGATTATATATTCTACCCCTTCAGTGAAACCAATCAATGCCTTGAAACTGAGAAGCATTGTATAGATATCTCCTCTGTTATTGCGAGTCAGCAGCAGTGCGCATCTCACTCCAGCGGGTAATGACGAACGCGCGACTTTCCGGCAAAGGACTGAATGCTTAACTCTTCAACCACAATGGGTTGATCAGCAGAGTGACTGGCTTTCACTTAGACAGCGTCGCTTATCGTTCAGTCACGGGAAACCACATCAAGTGAGCGCATAGTCACTAGCTATACGAGTGATATGTTTTCAAATGAGAGTTGCAGCCATCGTGTAGATCTATTCTTCTCCTGAGTTACTTGCGGCTGATTCATACAGATTTGAGTACCTTTTGTATAACAGAACAGAAAGGTATAGGGCACAGGGTACCCAGGGCCATTAAATGGTTATCCCCAAGATGACACCGGCTAGGTTTGTATATATACTTCGTCTATGAAACCTGAAGTCCCTTAGCGTCCATTTTAAAGGTGGACTGCCATCTGCCATTAATAACGAAATATGAGTGTCCTGTCCACAAATACAACCTTTTTCATAACAGATTGGTAATTGAACTGAATCTCTTCGCGTGTTTTTTTGGCGCACCATCTCACCGTACTTCATCACGTGACTAGCTTTTGTTCTCTTTTTCACCTCCTGGTACCGCTCTCCCAGTGTTTGCTTTTTCAGGTCACTCTGTGTGCGGGAGAGAAATAACGGCAGTGGGGAATGGGTAAAAAAGACGTATCAGTTTACGCAGGACCTAATGAATGCAAAACATATCAAAACAGTTAGAGTTAATCCAACCGAGTTGAACAGCGACACATACTCCTGATAAATAAGCGAACATTTTATTGTTCCGGTTACATACACGTACAAATGAAGTTTTTCCACAGAACCGTTGACTCCGTTTTTTCCACCTTTAGGCTCAGGACTCTGCGGACTGCGTACGGATTACAACACCTCTCTGGGCATCCACTAATCGGGACGCGTAACACATGGCCAAGCCAAATTTAGTTGCAATTTTTGATGACTTTTTTGAAAGGAATTATCGTGTGCTAGGGCAATATGTGAATACCAGTCATTTGATATTAGGCGGGCTACCTGAGAGCATAGAAGGACTCGAATGCGATATGGTGACACCAGAATGGATGTTTATTCACCAGAATATGCTGCACAATGTGTTTTGTGGTTCATTTAAGCAGATCTGTTAAGAAAACGGCGTTCAGGAAGCCCACCGCCATCGTCATCTGTAGCGTTAGCAGCACCACCAAAGAATCATCAGTGTTTGCCTTTGGTACTTTTGCCGGAGTGTATTTTTAAAGGACCTTCTCGGTGCAGAAAATTCAGCGCGCGGGATGCACGGCATAGCCAACTTATCAAGTAAAATCACCATTGGGGGGAAAGTGAATTATGGAACGACCCGTATTTCTGGTGAAGCACAAAGCACTCCGCTGTACCAGGACGAAATACCCAAACAGATATTAAGAATTCGACGCTGTAGGGGAATCAACACCATCATCATCATCACTATCATTATTATTATTATGATTATTATTATTATTATTTTCACCACCCGTGTTCAACATTAACGCTTTTCTGCGTGCATTCAAAATTCATTTAAATTCCTATTCAAAATAAAAGGATCGAAGTGAAAGGGAAAATAATTTGATACTGGCTTACCACAATCATTTCGATGCACCTGCAGCCCTAGCCACTTACTCCGGCGATCGAAATCAAAAGGGCAAACAAGAACTCCAAGTACATTGATACAGGCGCATACTTTACGGCGACTTCAACCAGTGAGATTGGGAATCAGGGTTTATTTCCATCTTAGAGGGTGAGTTATACTGACAAAATTTGATCTTTCAACTGCGGGCTAAACTGTCTTTAAAAGAATAATC
>NW_008752291.1:32670-83025 GCF_000715545.1 Opisthorchis viverrini | reverse complement strand
GGCTACCTGAGAGCATAGAAGGACTCGAATGCGATATGGTGACACCAGAATGGATGTTTATTCACCAGAATATGCTGCACAATGTGTTTTGTGGTTCATTTAAGCAGATCTGTTAAGAAAACGGCGTTCAGGAAGCCCACCGCCATCGTCATCTGTAGCGTTAGCAGCACCACCAAAGAATCATCAGTGTTTGCCTTTGGTACTTTTGCCGGAGTGTATTTTTAAAGGACCTTCTCGGTGCAGAAAATTCAGCGCGCGGGATGCACGGCATAGCCAACTTATCAAGTAAAATCACCATTGGGGGGAAAGTGAATTATGGAACGACCCGTATTTCTGGTGAAGCACAAAGCACTCCGCTGTACCAGGACGAAATACCCAAACAGATATTAAGAATTCGACGCTGTAGGGGAATCAACACCATCATCATCATCACTATCATTATTATTATTATGATTATTATTATTATTATTTTCACCACCCGTGTTCAACATTAACGCTTTTCTGCGTGCATTCAAAATTCATTTAAATTCCTATTCAAAATAAAAGGATCGAAGTGAAAGGGAAAATAATTTGATACTGGCTTACCACAATCATTTCGATGCACCTGCAGCCCTAGCCACTTACTCCGGCGATCGAAATCAAAAAGGCAAACAAGAACTCCAAGTACATTGATACAGGCGCATACTTTACGGCGACTTCAACCAGTGAGATTGGGAATCAGGGTTTATTTCCATCTTAGAGGGTGAGTTATACTGACAAAATTTGATCTTTCAACTGCGGGCTAAACTGTCTTTAAAAGAATAATCACCAGTCCCACAAAACCGCCGTATTGTTTAAGAAAATAATTACCAAGGACGGGGCCGTCAGAGATACAACTTTTGGAGCTCGAGGCAAGCTAAACTAATCCAGACATGAAACATCCCACCATCTTACTCCGCATGATCTGTCTGTATTATGCGGTTGAATTTTGAAATCAGTAGAAAAATTCACGTTGGCGGAACCTTCAAATATTATGTTGCTGCGTATGCAACATACTGAGACGTATTAGGTTTTCCATTGATAGCCTAATGGGCGCAAGTGTCGATGTTCAAGAGTAGGGAATACCGACCAGTATCCGTCCGCACAGCGCGTAAGCCGGGGGTTCGAAATGCCAAAAGAAAATCTTGGGTCGAGTGTTCACAGATATCCAACTCGCAGAAGCCCCAGCCCCCGCTGTCATCCAAAGGTTAACACTTACTGAGGCAGAATGGCTATCTCGTTAGGAATAAAATAATAAGTGGTTAAGAGAAACAAACGCACAAACACTGCATGCTGCCCACCACAGAAATATCCATTACCAACTGACAGGCTTTTGTGCAACGGTTTTCACAAAACTCACGTGATCCGAATCCCTAATCCAGGAATACTAGTATTCGGTCGCTAGACAAACACCGACTTGCTTATCCGTACAAAAACACCATAGTTTTCTTCCTTCTCTTGATGTTGTCACGTAGACTGCAGTTTGAGAGAGTAGAATCAGGAGAATGTATAGATTGATAACTTGTGAGGCAACTTGTGGGGCAACTTTTACTGTGACTCACAGAAATCGTGAAGGTCACAGAATTCGAATACCAGCACACTAAACCGAAGCTCACCGAAACATCGTTGACAGAAACCATGGTTTTCGCGCTCCGTAGGGTCAATCAGAAAAGCGAAGTCATTTAATCTCTCTCAAGCATAATCACTTCTTGCAACCAGACTGGATGGAGCTCGTCAAACATGGTTTGTTCAGGCCGTCTATACCACATAATTGTGTAGATATATAATATGATTTCCTGTGGTAAAACCCCGTCAGAATCGATCACTGACGAGAACGGTAAAAAGTTGGTCACGTCACTGGTATCATAACAGTTGTTTGTCTCGTGAAAGTGTACTTTTTATGAAAGACTCACTATCTGTTTATAAGTTGAAAATACTGCATCCCCCTGGGAATGTTGGTTACAACAATAGGACCCCAAATATCACATGTGTTGCACCGATATTTCAGTGAATTCTAACCAGCTAAAACTAGTCCAGCAGCAGAGGTGACTTTATTCGATGAACGTTTAATGCTGTTGATTATCCGGCTAAAGGCTTGTTGCAAATGAACAGGGACTACATATATTCAATGATCACAAGAGAACAAGCATGCACCATGCTTGGAACTTCGTTTAGTTCAACTGGCCATGGCGGTATTTCAACCGTATATGAGGGAAATTCCGGATGAAAACTCAGAGGATCCCCAAGAGAGCCAGCCAAAAAATTACGCTACTTACTTCCCACATTTGGAGGAATAAGATCCATAAACATAGAGCCAGAGTAGCAAGCATCCACGTAAAACACCGGTTTGTTATACTTTTTCTTTTTATACAAGTGGAGTAGGATATCACTCAATTGCGCGGCAGTGAGCTGTCGCAAGGCAAGAAAGAAAATTAGTGAGCTTGAAAGATTATTGGTGGAGGATTATTGAGTTTTTTTGGAAATCCAAAATGATACCCCTGTACAATATGTCCGCACTAGAAAAAATGCAGCCTTGATATAACCAAAGTGCAGCATAAGTCGTGTACTGCTCGTTGAGAAGTGAAATGACATCCTGCAAGTCAAGTCAATTCGTGGAGATACCTCTAGCCCTAATTATGTTTGGCGAAAATTTAGAATGATTTCCATTGAAGTGAAAAAAATTCAGATGTCGTCTCATTACTTACACACTGTAATCAGTACGGGAAAAACAATGAATGGCATTTCTATGGGTTGTCATGCCAAAAGTAAGTCAGCGGTGATATGTTATCCTGGATTGAAGGATGGGTGTGTAGTATAATGACCGACTGGGGCTAAACCAGGCTGTCGGTTGGCCCCCATGGCCGGACATTCAAATCCTCCAACTACAGTGCGCAAAACTGGTGATTCCCAATACGGATGGAACAGTTGTGTTCCCGACTGCTCGTCACAGACTGCAATCTCATACATAGTACACGAGGAGCTGTTGACACCAGCAGTGATTCGCGTTATCTCCCGACTAGTAAAAATGTTGGAACTATGTTTTATAAGGAACCACGTGTGAGAATTCGCATCTTCACTGCATTCAAAATTTAGCCCCCTATTGAATGGCTGTGTGCTGTGCTAGTGATTATCAAAATTATCAAAACTTACATCTCCTTCCGGGAAGGTGATATAGTTACGGAAACCATGGCCAGTGTAATAGATGAAAACGTTTTCATCATGACCGCTGCAGATTTACGGGAAAGTTAAGGTGATCTAGATTAGGACCTTATTGGGTGGCGCTCTTGCGCATAGGAAAGCACGACCATGTTGTAACGCAAACGATATTGGCCAACTGATGATTAAGGAAATCGGAAAGGTATAAAAAACTCCAAAATACATTTCTGTCTGTGGCACACGATAATGTTGTTTAGGAAAAATATTTTGAACTTTGAGTTATTTATTTGAACAATTCCTGTGCGACCTATCCGTCGAGCACTTAACACGAATGAAGTAAATGGATAACGAACACGCAGGTCGGAATATTTTTTTTGTGCACGCTACTGTATATAATCACTTGAGAAATTAACTCCCATTGGCGTGCTATTTGTATGGCCACATGAATATGGAAATGGAAAATGTATTTTTTGAACGTCGGTTTGTTTGTTATTGTATCTTCCAAAATAGTAGCTCCTTTGGCTTCTGTGGTACGAAGGTGGATGAAGTCAGTTTTCCACTTTAGAAAGTTTTATCAGTTTGCCATTGGAACGATGACACCCAGCCGTTTACAAATCCCGGATTGACCATCCTAATTAAATCGGCTTATGAAAATATCCCCACGGTTTAATCACCACGGAGAAACCATATTATAATCAAGATGAGACAAACCTATATTCCGAACACGGACATCCACGAAGTGTGCTTGCGTGAAAGTACTTTTCGGTGATAACACTGTTTTCATCTTGCAAGTGACTTTATCGTCGTTGGTTACCTATCACAAAGATCATCTTTCTTTCTCTATCTCAACAAACGAGTTGCGGGATCAGAAACTCTGAATCGGTTAACACGTGCAACGACTGGGTGATCCCGGATTGAGTGGCAATTCCGATTCCATACGGTGTATGGATGACGGAATGGGATATTTATGAGCTGTAAGTGAACACTCGTTTTCGGTGATCATAGTTTGCATCTGTAAGCTGGGCGCTTCATTTGTGATCATATTCGGTTCAAGAAGCCGTGAAGAGATTCTCAAAAGATGAACCGTGACGTTACCAAGCTACAGGCAACCTAAAGCGAGGCAGGTATTTTAAAAACTGAGAGTATTACCAGGATTTGAGGGACTAGTATTCAACGAATCAAAAGAACCGCTAGTATATTTCGATTATCCATTATTCAGGTTTGAGGCATGACCAAAATCAAATCCTGAATCAGAGCAAGCCAAGATCGACAAACCCCTAGTTTTAAAGGACCATACAAATGTTTGACCATTCACAATTGAGCCCATCTGAATATTTTCGAAAATTGTTAACAGTGGCGATTGATGCCTACGATTACCACAGTGTAGAATTGATAAACCCGGTTTCATTTGGAGTGTGGCAAATCTATTTTGACTAAACTCAGGGGGCTTTACTTAAAGAGATTTCGTACCACATGGCTTAAGAGAATGCTAAGCACGCGTTTCGTTAATCCCAAAACGCTGACCTCCCACTCCGGCTGTGATCAGCAAGCGCACCAACAATATCTTCTTCCACAAAAACTCACCTTTTCAACACCTTCTTCCCTTCCTTTTCAAGTCTTTTATCGCCTGTCATTACCATAGTGAAGATATACGGTTTGACGTCCTGTATGCTTCCATTTCCGCGGGGTTTTTATTGTGCCCTCTATCTGTGGGAGCGCCTGACATTAAGCTTCTCTTCAAGACCACTTTACACTTTCTGCCCAATAACAGCGGTCCTGATGACAACGTGTACATCTTCTTCTCTGGTATATTCAAGGTGCTCTAAATGACATCATCACATAGCTTTTGTTTTACGAATTTTAAGGGCGCTCTACTCACATGATTTTGTGGTCGATCCATTCAGACTGCTGAAAAAACGTAGACGCCATAAACAAAGAACCCGGTCTTATACTGTCACTCTTGAGGCGTAGATGATACGAAGATTTCCGGAAATTCTCACTATCCTCCCAATCAGGTTTGCCTCTGATGCTGCAAACGGATAGGAAAGAGACCAGCAAAAAACTGGGTGCTGTCAGTGTAATTCGCGCTCTACGTTGGCGACCGCCTGATTCTCATCGCTACTGTCTTCGAAGCGATGTTATTGGTGTTCTTGTTATCATTTTCGGTTCAGGTCGCCTGAGCAGTTTTCTGGAGCTGTAGGCGCATCGGAATAATTGTGGTAGGCCAGCACCAAATCCTTTCCCTATCCGTTTTGATTCTTTACTTTTGAATAGGGCTTCAAATGAATATTGAATGCACGCAGGGAAGCGTCAGTGTTGAAGATGTCAAAACATTTCACCGGGATACGCTCCAAATATTAGACAGCTACATCAGGCGATATATACGTGGCTGACATCATCTACCGAAGGGGACCCTGATCAGCTACAGCCATGCGGATAGACAGCACGGGGGATTTGGTATCCCAAGACTGAGTGCAACAACGACGATGCGGCGGAGAAGGCGTATGGAAGAGCTTCTTTCTGCTAAACGCTACTACTACTCAGTACTACTAAATGTGGTAAATCACTCCGCATTTGTCAAAATTGTCCGACACCTCAGCCTTCAGATGCGAATCCACGTCGCGTGCGTAAATACCATGGTAGAGCTGATGGATGCTTGGGGTGATAGTCTGCACAACAGCATTGACGGTCGCGGTTCACGAGCGTTGGTCGCCCCGTCTCTTTCTAACCGATGGGTTGTACTTACAGGACTAGTGATTCCTCGGATATTTCCGGACGGTATCCAGCTTCGATGCAACCTGCTGATGACTAGAGTTGGAAAAGCTCGGCATGGCTATGGTGGCCAGACGATCGTAGGTTGTGTGTGCTGTGACCGACCGGTGAATTTGTCGCATATTTTGCAGTCCTGTTGGAAAACACCTGACACTAATTTGGGCTCATCATAATCGGGTTGCAAGGGAACTCGCAAACCGTCCGCGTTGCCTGGGATACACCGTCTTCGAGGAGTTGTGAGATATCCTCCCGAGAAACTTTCCGGGCACTGTTGGTCTTCGTGCACATTTCGCGGTTCTTTTGACAAGAACCCCAACCTACTTAATAGGCCTAAATCAGAAGGTTGCACTCAGTCATGGGCAGCCTGAGATTTCTCTAGACCTTACGACTTTTGTTCGGCCTAGTGGGTTGAGCATTCTGTACTATGGTGAAACTGACTAATCTGCCCTACGGTTTGTATTGTGTTTTGACCCGCGGTGTTATTTTTGATGCACATTGTGTTGCACGGTGAACTGATGCAGGAATCGACTTGACTGCTTCGCACCGGAACACGGACTTACCTTTCCACGGTAGTCAATTACCACCCCATTGTATACATCTTTGTGCTTGTATTCTTGGAACACTTTGCCTTTAAACGGATTTCTGGAATAATTAATGAAAAGTGGCATTGGGTTTTCTGGGATAAATTACCATGTAGGTTGAGTAGGAATAAATTTTCGCGACGATGAGTTTATTTTCAGTTCACGATATTAATCCTTTACGCAGAAATAATTGAGGTATCCTACAATGATCCACGTAGAGTGCACAACAAAGAAAATTGCAAACTTGGTGCGAAAATGTAATTCTTTTGGGTAAATTTACATTCAAACACCATTATTGTTAGATTTCGTGAGCATATCCATACTTACTGCCCGTGAACGTTATTCGAGTGTACAGGAAGCGCGATGGCTCAAGTGGATAAAGCGCGAATTTACTGACCGGACTTTCCGTGTTTGTAGCCCTATCTCTGACACCCGGCCTCTTTTGTCTAGGCTTGGGAAGCATGGCAGTAATCGAGACCTCGTTCAACCTTCGTTTTTCCTGGCAGCTAGACAAGTTAAAGATGTTACAGCCGAAAGAACGACTGGGCAATTAATGGCTTACGATTATTGCCGTCCCCAGACAGGAATCAAATTTTAATGCATTTAGGGGGCCTATTCTACTCTCCGGATGCATAACAAAATATTTAGCTTACTAGATTTTCTACTTATTATTTGCTCCAAGTTATCGGCTGGCTGGTGCACTAAAATAATATCTAGATATCAATTTGTTTCATTTTAGGCTACGAAAACGAGTACTCAAACGAGTGAAAATAAGTATCATTATCGTCATCATCAAGATCATCATGAGAAGGTGCTACTTACATCAATGTTCTCTGGCGTCTACAGTCGTGAAAAGGCATCAACCAACAGAAAATCTGATAAGACATCTGAAGTTACATACGAAAACCCAAAATTGCCTGCAACATTAATTCAACAACTTTATACATGAGAAACACTAAACAACAATGCGACGTGCTAAGTGAAAATGAAAAGCGCGTTGCTACACTCTAATTGTTAGCATATAGCGAAAATTGTACGCGATATTTACTTGCAATAGTTTGCAATATCGTAGTAGGCGAAAGTGATTATATTCTCCGCTGGAACTTTGTTTTTACGCACCATTTGATACGCGTGGAAAAGGTCCGCCCGAATGAGGACACAAATGACACGTGAATTTGGGATAATAGGCAGAATGAGGCATAGAGCCCAAAGAAGTCAAGCGGGTGAAGGCAAGCGGATGTATCATCTCGAAAACAGGAAGCATGATTGTACTCTGGAGGGGCATTTGTTAACCACATTCAGTGGTGTCGGAACAACGACCTGCTCACCTAATCTGTACGATCTTGGTATCCCTTGACTATGAAAATACGTCCAAATCTGTCGTTCGCTTGTGTTCCGGAGAAATGGTCACATTGCGTCGGAAATCATGTGGCAATAAATTATTACCCAGTGAATCTTAAGAACGGATACAGACGCACTAATTGTGTAACATTTTCAATACCATTCTCATTTCACTCCATGCAATTGCTAGACGAGCGGACGAACGAATTTGACCAGGATGGATTCCTATATGTGTTTCCAGATGCACGCTGCTTGACCTCAGGAAGTAGTATATATTTAGCCCCTCACATTGCATAGCAATTCCCGTGCTTTCGCCGTAACAGCCAATTTTATTGGTACGTCAGTGGTCTTTGTTAAGGTTTCTGTGACCTGGTTCATACAACAAGTCTTTCTAGGCTACGGTACTGCGGAGCCCGCGAGCGTTTCTCCAATGGAGCTGTAATGGAGCTACGACGGTGGCGGCTGGAAAACCTTTGCATTCACGTTTTATATAAAACCATACCTTCCACTCACAGGCCGTGATTTAACCTAACATAGCGCACCATAAAACACTTATGGATGACGAAAGTCGTAGTTCGATCAACGTGAATCAGACTACGCACATCAGTAACATCCGAGTTCATTGGGACGGACAAAGAACTTCTGACGAAAACGAATACAGGCCACGAAATGTGTCCATTAGTGTGTTCATTTGCGTGTGTCCATTAGTTGGTGCTTTTAGCTACCGCCTTTGCGACCGTATGATCACAGCCATGGAGAAAACTAGGAAGTACACAACAGTTTGGCGACCGTTATCGGAAACTTCCACATTGACAACCCTTTCTTACGTAATATACGTGAACTTTTTAGCCTCCCTCTGATGAAAATCAACGAAAACCTACTTGATTTCGATAATTTCCCCAAGTATTGGAACCAGCGACCAGGGCAACCCAATACTTCGACGGATTATTTTTAAATATGGATGACCAATTGTGGACACCGATGGCTTCCAAACATGTAACATGGTCGATGCAGAACAAGAACGCAATATAGAGCAAACAACGACGCATCATATTCGGGCTTACTTGACGCTTCATGTGCCTGGAATTTTATACTGTGCGTCTCCTGTTAATCGAAATTTGCCTTGCAAATATATGGCAATAATGTGAAAAAAGTTATTCACCAAAAATCTAATAGGTGTGTGGTACAAAGTTTATGCTAACCAGGGTGAGATGGACCATTTTGATCAGCTTGTTCAATGACTGATCATTTGTGCAAATCTATTCCAACAATACGTGCACAGTGTTGATTTATGTTGTTGTGTAGTAATTTGCTGAGCACCAATGCGCTTCAGCAGTACTGAGAAGCATCCAGAGTCCACAGATTTGTTCCCGCAAATCTGATGGCTTTATGAGTACCTTTAAAATCTTTGGTACATGGGATATTATTAGGGCTTTTTGTATTAAAACGTCATATAAAAAACATGTATCCCGTTTGGAACTGTCGCAAACTCTTCATAATGTCAGTGACAGGATTTAGGCATTCCATGCGGAGTAGTTAAGTACAAAATCCCAACTGACCAGTAACAGACTATTGGACAAGAAAGCAAAGCTCTCACATCCATCTTAAAAAAACTGAAAACCACTTAAACGTGTCTTGCTGAACGTTCCTTGATATTCATTGAACGTTGCTCAAGTTCAAACAAATGGTACTAATCGAGTCCATGAATTCCGCAAAGTTNTCGGCTCCCGCAGCGGGTCTAGCCAGCCGCTTTTTCGTTGTATCATACCGCTTACGAGTCTGCATCCCATTTACTCTTTTTGATCCCCGGCCTTCTTGATTCTTATAGACGTTATCGGTAACGAAAAGCGGATCACGCCATCGATTGCCTAGCTTCCGCGAACCAAGTTCACTCCTTCTGTTATTCTGGTAATCATTCCACTTGATTTTGGTACCTATGGGGAATGTTCGTGCCTTTCCACTTGCCGTTTTCTGCCTAGTCCTTTCCTGAACGGTGGTTAAGTTTTTTCGAGCTCTCCTTCCTTCTTCCTCTAGCTGCTCCGGAGACAAAGTTGTTAGCTGCCAAAGGCCGATTTCCGAATCAACCGTACATCAGCATAAACGACGACTTGCCTGTAGTTGGCTGTATAGGTGCACGATGAGCCAGCAACACCATTGGCAACTATCTACCCAGTTACCTCGTTTGGCCCACAGCCACTCCTTGGTCGTCCGGTTATTACGTTTGCTTAGGCCATTTTTTCAAGGGTAGTATGGTGCCGTCCCCAGCCGTCTGATACTTAGCTTCTGCAATCAAATCCTAATCTCCTCGCTCTCGAAGCCAAGCCCCTGATCGCTTAGGATCATTTTGGCACCCAATCGTTGTCCAAGTTTAGTTGCATTACTACTCCGCTGATCGACGTCACCTGCCGATAAGGTACAACCGCCCCATCTCGTTTCACTACAACAGGTGTTCTGTCATTGCCACGATGTAATAATTACTGCTGGGTGTCAACAAAATGAACACGTGAAGTCCACGGATTGCAATTCGCCGCGTTCTGGGACAGCAACATGTTCCATGGGGTGAACTGCACCTGTCGTGTCCCCTTCCATCATTTGGCATCGCTTACAGGAAAGCAAATAATCCGTCACCTTTATTCTCAAACCGGGACAGCAGGCAACCCGTCAAAGCGTATGCCATCCCATGGCACTCGGCGATAAGCTTCCCTCTCAAAACGCTAAGTTTCAGGGGTAGCACAACATGCGACTCAGTGGCGTTCCAGTAAATTATGCTAGCTTCATTCGGACTCACCCAGTCAAAGTGACTTTGGAGCGTTGCCAATTCGTTGTCTCCCACTTCGTTCTTAATGCTCCTTCCATCTAACAAAGCGGTTACAACCATTTTTAAAACAGGATCATGCCGTTGGATTCGCAACATCCTTTGGGGATCTAGTTCGACGAAGAGGCCATTTACTCTAAATATGATCCTGAGGACCTCATCTTTAAACTCTGATCTTGACAGCCAATAATCCAAGTGATTCTCTTTCCTGGCGCGTGCTCCATCGAGATCTTCTACTCTTGCAGTCGGACTGCCAACTTTTTTGGCCATGGGTTATCTCGTCCATGACCCATTTTATGACCCAGCAGTGTCATCGTCCTTCGCGGGAGCTGTGTCTTGGCTACATTTATCAACAAAACAGCCTCAGGGCAGCAGTTCGATAACCGACAAGCTTGATTGCGCCATACCTCTTCGCCAGGGTGGTCGACCGAATTGTCGAACTCCGCTGCAAGGACTTACTTCGCGGAGGCCCAGTCCTTCTTCCAAGAACCTCATCTGGCCTCATCCAGTGTCGCCTTTGTCCGGCCCCTGAGGAGGATCTTCAGCGTCGCGCACTTAATCCGGTCGGTCTTTAGTCCAGCGACCCCGCAACTTCCTCAAATTCTTCCAGGAATGTTCGGAAATCCCCATCCACAAAGGGTTGTGGCCACGGCAACTTGATTCTTATCTTGGTCGCGGCACCAACTAAACGGAAGAATGCCTTCCCTGCGGAGTTATTTATTACAAAATGCCAACTGACCAGTTACAGGTTATTGGACAGGAAGGGAAACCTCTCATATGCAACTTACTTAGAAAAACCAAGCATTAATCTTAACCTAAACGCGTCATGCTGAACGTTTCTGGACGTTCATCGAGCGTTTCGCAAGTTCAAGCAAATGGTACAAAGCCAGTCCACAATTCCACAAAGATTTCATTTTTTAGGCGAATTTACAGGAAGAGAACATATAAATTCCATGCCAGCCCCCTCCGTTGTATAACCACAAAGTTGTTAGCTGCCAAAGGCCGATTTCCGAATCAACCGTACATCAGCATAAACGACGACTTGCCTGTAGTTGGCTGTATAGGTGCACGATGAGCCAGCAACACCATTGGCAACTATCTACCCAGTTACCTCGTTTGGCCCACAGCCACTCCTTGGTCGTCCGGTTATTACGTTTGCTTAGGCCATTTTTTCAAGGGTAGTATGGTGCCGTCCCCAGCCGTCTGATACTTAGCTTCTGCAATCAAATCCTAATCTCCTCGCTCTCGAAGCCAAGCCCCTGATCGCTTAGGATCATTTTGGCACCCAATCGTTGTCCAAGTTTAGTTGCATTACTACTCCGCTGATCGACGTCACCTGCCGATAAGGTACAACCGCCCCATCTCGTTTCACTACAACAGGTGTTCTGTCATTGCCACGATGTAATAATTACTGCTGGGTGTCAACAAAATGAACACGTGAAGTCCACGGATTGCAATTCGCCGCGTTCTGGGACAGCAACATGTTCCATGGGGTGAACTGCACCTGTCGTGTCCCCTTCCATCATTTGGCATCGCTTACAGGAAAGCAAATAATCCGTCACCTTTATTCTCAAACCGGGACAGCAGGCAACCCGTCAAAGCGTATGCCATCCCATGGCACTCGGCGATAAGCTTCCCTCTCAAAACGCTAAGTTTCAGGGGTAGCACAACATGCGACTCAGTGGCGTTCCAGTAAATTATGCTAGCTTCATTCGGACTCACCCAGTCAAAGTGACTTTGGAGCGTTGCCAATTCGTTGTCTCCCACTTCGTTCTTAATGCTCCTTCCATCTAACAAAGCGGTTACAACCATTTTTAAAACAGGATCATGCCGTTGGATTCGCAACATCCTTTGGGGATCTAGTTCGACGAAGAGGCCATTTACTCTAAATATGATCCTGAGGACCTCATCTTTAAACTCTGATCTTGACAGCCAATAATCCAAGTGATTCTCTTTCCTGGCGCGTGCTCCATCGAGATCTTCTACTCTTGCAGTCGGACTGCCAACTTTTTTGGCCATGGGTTATCTCGTCCATGACCCATTTTATGACCCAGCAGTGTCATCGTCCTTCGCGGGAGCTGTGTCTTGGCTACATTTATCAACAAAACAGCCTCAGGGCAGCAGTTCGATAACCGACAAGCTTGATTGCGCCATACCTCTTCGCCAGGGTGGTCGACCGAATTGTCGAACTCCGCTGCAAGGACTTACTTCGCGGAGGCCCAGTCCTTCTTCCAAGAACCTCATCTGGCCTCATCCAGTGTCGCCTTTGTCCGGCCCCTGAGGAGGATCTTCAGCGTCGCGCACTTAATCCGGTCGGTCTTTAGTCCAGCGACCCCGCAACTTCCTCAAATTCTTCCAGGAATGTTCGGAAATCCCCATCCACAAAGGGTTGTGGCCACGGCAACTTGATTCTTATCTTGGTCGCGGCACCAACTAAACGGAAGAATGCCTTCCCTGCGGAGTTATTTATTACAAAATGCCAACTGACCAGTTACAGGTTATTGGACAGGAAGGGAAACCTCTCATATGCAACTTACTTAGAAAAACCAAGCATTAATCTTAACCTAAACGCGTCATGCTGAACGTTTCTGGACGTTCATCGAGCGTTTCGCAAGTTCAAGCAAATGGTACAAAGCCAGTCCACAATTCCACAAAGATTTCATTTTTTAGGCGAATTTACAGGAAGAGAACATATAAATTCCATGCCAGCCCCCTCCGTTGTATAACCGCTACATAAACAATCCATGAGTACATCCGTGAAAGAATGGTTTTATAACATGATTTCTTTTGACAAGTCGTCACTCGAGGAACCTGTCAGCAATACGTGACTATGTGATTTGGTTTCCGTGATTGAAGGATTATTGGCGCTATATCCGGTCTAGTCCAGTCCATTCAGCAGTTCTTGGCACAATTTTTTACCTGTTTTTTTCAGCAGGCGATCTAGTGGAGGGTCTCCTCTAATAAAATGTAACAGACTATTTAAAACAGCTTTGAAATTTTTCGAACCCAGACTAAAAGGTGCGCAAAATAAGTTTCTTCGAAAGCTTCAGCACATCAGAAGTATAGGCATGCACCACATCCACTGATTTGATACACCATACCGTCGAGTAAGTACTGGGTCTGCGAGTTCCCATTTTCCGGATTCCAACAGCCAGTTGACCTGGGCACTTTTGGCAAGTAACAGCGTACTACGAGTTATGTGGAATTGTCTGATATGCATGAATGTTTATACAACTGCGGGGTAGATCATTTCAGTACGTAACAGATGTCGAAATTGGGCCATTAAACCCAAAGATCAGCAGTCATTCGACTAAAGTCTCACTCGTGCACATCCGCCGGCATCGACCGGGAAACCGCATTCCTCTCGAAAAAACCCAGCGGACCCATTGATTTGTTTGTCGGATATTACGTCAAAAGCGTAGGAGCTTAATAGAGAATGGTGGTTAAAAGAACCACTGAATATTTTAGACTCCAAGTGGCGTATTGACTGGCCAGCAGAAAGTCTAGCTAGGAGTTAGCCCATTGTTGATTCTTTGGGCATCCGGACGCGCCCGCAAAACGGAACGCCATTTTAACCCCAGCAAAGCTTGTGACTCCCTTGCTGCGCAGCTGGCCTGCCCTGATGTTGTTGGCACAGATCGGTCAGGATTAAACCATATTTCAGTGTTTACACGATGGATTTTGGTGGAACATATTTTGCACTCGTACGTTAGTTCCGAAAATGAACAAATAACCAAATGTTTACGACCTCTTTGGAGGAACCGTAATCAATATAAGCTCCCTTCTGCCTGACATCATAGCCAGTGCGTTGCCCACTTTTGACGTTCCTTTCGAAGGACCCAAGGAAAAAAAGAATGACAGGAGTGCTAGGCCTAACATTAGTTTACAGCCGTTTCACCGTTATCCGCGTAGGAATCAATAACACCGCGGAAGGCCAATATTTACTGAAACATTTGCAGTCCCCCTTATTCCTTTGACAAACAGATCAGCAACCAGATGACCGATAACCTGCAAAGGTCACCCGAATTGGCACTGTATCGACATATTTTCAGAGTTTTACGTGTCAAACAAAAAATGCATTCGTACTCTGTCGAATTGCTTTCAAAAGCTTCAATTCGCGCACAGGTATTCACTTAAGTTCAACGGTCTGACCCTCACAGAACTACAGCTGAACTTTATCTGCTAAAATTCAATGGGGCAAAGTAGCAGTTTTAATATTGGGAGCAGTATAATAATAGTAATATTTCAGCGGCAGCACCGATTCCGTACGCAGCGGATGTAAGCACAAGTGCTGAGCAATCTCCGGGTAGCCCAAGCTTGGACAGGACTAGTCGAGATGTCGAGGCTGGATTCAAAACACGATCAGTAATTTCTGGACATAAGCACTGAATTATCCTGAGCTCCCAAGCCAATTTGAACTCCTGAAAAGGCATTTCTACGGCGGTGCCGAAGATTAAATTATTCCATGGGAGAGAGTGATAAGAAGCACGTGAGTGACATGGGTTACCCACTATATCTTGAAGCGTCTTAACCGTGGGTTATTGTCAAACTAGAATTTTAAACATCTGTGACAGGCTGAGAAAAACTACTGTCAATTTTTATAACTTTACACAAAAGGCATCTATGTTCAAACCAAAGTCTCATGAAATCTCGGATGTGTAACTACGGGTCGGTCGTGGTTACCGCTCACGCAGATGTCGCCTCTTTGTTAGTATTTATTCGTCTAAATTTTGCCACCTTTCCGGAAGAGACTGCGAGTTTATACACGAAGCTTTCACTCTGTACAGGGATCAAGCGTTCTGATAATTTTGAACGAGCTTTTGTTTGTTGTGCCGGGCATCGAATCATCAAGTGAATCATTGTAAACTATTAACAATAATTGAGTAGGTGAACAAGTGGATCGATTTGTGTATTCAGTTTCTCATGGCATCTAGTTTTCGAGCATTTCCGTAAATACGTCGGTGGCTGCGGCGACATAAGTTATTTTGGAAAACATCACGTTGCAACGTGGCAACACAATAAAAAACAAGCTTACTTGAGAAATCACACTGATTATTCGTACATCTGACTCCCCTTAAATTGGCGTGCGCTTCGAAACATTTGACGCCCTATCTACTGCCTCATAGATTTTACAGTGCATCGGCAACAAAATAATAGACAAAGTTCAATGACTTGAGAAACCGCGGTATTGAGGTGAAATACGAAAAATTGTGAATATGGACAAGCGTTTTGTTTGGTCACAGGATTTTTTCCCACCAAAGTCCACATTCATGCTAACTGTAAAATACCGCGTAAAGGTCATTTTTGCTTCATTCCCTCATCCGCTTAGCAAATTCAAAGTTGAACAGCTTATCCTCCAAATCTATATTCAGTGAATTGATAATTTAATCATTTGTCTACTCCTCAGAAGACACTGCGTTCTCCACTGTGATGACATGAAACAACGTGAACGTGAACACATTCCAGGAAAAGCGAGATCTTATACGTTTCAGAAGGGCTTGGTGAACAATCGGTAGTTTTTAGTTGGGCCACGTTTCACTTTTGACACAAAAGCCTCATTATGCCAGGTGAATAGGTGGCCAAATACGACGGATTATAACACAGCCGGGGAACCAATCAGTGAGCCAATCAGGGAACCAATCAGTAGTCGCACTGCATCAGTGTTAAGTGTGAATTAAGGCTCTTGTCAGTACTGTGGTTTTCAAAATATTTGGTGGATTGGAGGAGTTTCGAATAAATTCTGATTGGGCTTGTTTCGTTAATCTTTCGCTTCAGGGTGCTACAACTGATGAGTCACCTTGGTTGCCACTGGTAGATTTTTATTGGTCTTTGTGGGTTCGTGAGTGCTCTGCCAAATTAGTTTGAGCGGGTGTGCTGAGGTCAAGTGGATTTCAGACGATGATTATTGTTCACTTTGATGACCGCACTTCAGCACGCGCCAGCTCGGCTGATCCAAAACCATCCCCCACACACTTGCCACTTCCACGCTTCTAATTCTGTTAACACTGAGATGCTTGGCGATTTCTACGTCTTCGGCTATCAGTCGCTGTGACGTGGGCCGTGGTGCCCACCTCAGAACCTCAACATTTTCTAAATGTATTTTGTGTCCCGTACACAGTGCGTGTTCCGCAATCGCCGAGACTTTCAGTAACGCCTGATATTCATCTGCGTTTCCCGGTGGCCCGTTTATTTTTCTACTGAGCTCTCCGATTCTGCCGTATAGTTCCCAGACATCTCTCCTTGGTTCAGTTTTTACACTTTGTTTTGTAGACACAGTCTCTGGTTCTGTTTGCCGGATGCAATCGTTCAAGTGCTCCAGTCCAGAGAGCAAATTGTTCCCTCTCTGGAAATTTACACTTAAATAAGCCGTGTTTGTAATTCTTTGAATGACCTCGGATGTCCTTGGTTTATATGGAATAACAACAGTCTCGATCCTTTCCCTGTTGCGTACCAAAACCGGTACCAGCACCCTTCACAATGGACGCGCAATCAAGCTGGCTAGACATCCAATACCCCGAAGTTTGTTATTCAATCCAGATTTGGCCGCTGTCCGATCAGATTCTTCTGTGCACAGGGCCCTTACACGCTTAAATATTGGTGAGGTTATGCCAGCGAATACCGATTTCGTATGGGCAGACGGGTAGCTCAAATCTACTCCAGTGTCGTTTGGTTCTCGCCTCTAGTTCCCTCGACCTTATGTGTTGACTCTGTCTCGACACTAAATTCCATCTGTGGGCGCATTTCAGCTAGATAATTGTAAAACTCGCTAACTTCTTCTCTTTCCTTCTTATCTATTCAATTTTATCCGTAAATATATTTGCCAAAACCGGGAGTATTTGATATTTCGTTGTCAAACCTTGATCTTGATTTCAACTGCCTTAAGCTGAGTCCGTTCGGAAATGATGGTGTTTGCTAATAACTGTACTTTCCGAGGACGTTGCTTGTTACGGGGTGGTATCTAGTCAGTTCCAAGCGTAATGCAGTACGATTCAGCTGGTTAGTTCAACGAAATTTAAATGACAATGTTGTGATACCGGTTAACAGTGATTCTTGTTATCGCATGCATGGGGTTTGAGCAGTTTCAGACATCAGTCACACATGAAATCCGAACTTGCGATCGAAAGTAAGCACTCAATGCAACCGGACCTGCGCGTGATGCAAGTACTTCTCGTCGATAGATTATTCGGCCACCATTCGCCGAAATCCTGTTCTCTGTGATCATTTTCAGGTCATCTTACCGCAATCGGTCATAACCAAAGTGATTACCTCTCAAAAAGATTAGATTTTTGTCGCTCACCCGACAATAACGGACAACCGCATTGCATAGTCACGTGTTCACCGCCTTATTGAGTGACCACCGATAACAAAGAACGACCAAACCGGTGGTGAGCAAACTTGTGAGTAGTGTGACTTCCAGAATGAACATAGTCGACGCTCGCACTCCCAGAGCCCAGTTACATACTGGTGATACAACAAACATGAATTTGCTAGCCTGAATGTCCAGAAGTAGGCGATTTCCGAGACAGGTTTAGGTTCCTGGGATGGGTTGCCCCTGTCGTATACTCTTTCATATTTTGGCAATGCTTGCAGGACACCTCATAATCCATCAACTCATTACTCAACCTAGGCCACTGGGCCCTCTGCCGAAGTAAGCCGTATGTCTTGGTGAATCCTGTGTGTGCCATCTCGTGGCACTTGTCCATCACCTTCCATCTCAAGACGCGTGGTGTAACGGGAAGCACAACATCATAATTCTGGTATACCAGGAAATTATGCCAGATTCACTCGCACCAAACTGATTGGACTGACTCTGTAACGCTTCAAATTTAGTGTTTCTATCTCAGCTCGTAACACGCATTCCAACTAAAGAGGCAGCCGAAACCTTCCGTAACACAGGACTCTACCGTTTAAGTTGCGCTAACCTTCAGGGATCCACTTCAACAACCATATTATTGCCACTAATCATGGTCATGGGAGCCTCCATTTCAGCCTCCAGTATTGACAGCCAAACCTCCGGGTTGCACGTCTCATAGTGAAGTGATAATCTTGCAACCGGAGTGCTCAGAGTTCCAGCTTTCCGTGAGGATCTCTGGTGGTCCCAATCTACTCTACAGGCTTGTGATCGGTTTCGACATGCGATCTTCGTCCAAGTAGGTGTAACCTCATTTGTCCATGGCGCGGAAAATCGCTTAACGTACTTTCCCGATCGTCGAATACTTCTGCTTCGCGTTAGTCGGAAAAAAGCTAGCTTATTTGGTAACTCCGTTCCTCTGCTTTAGGTTTGCCCCGATACCGCGATTATTTGCGTTTGTTGCAACAGTGAACCTCCGTTCGACACTGGTCGGTTGCTGATCCCGTATCCGCGCTTTGACACTTTCGAAAGCCTCATGTGCTTCCCTGATCCACTCGGATTTCCGGTTTTGTCCGAGCAAGTCCTGCAGTGGAGCAACAATCGAGTGAACCTGCTCGACTAACCGACTGTAGTATACTGCTCATCCAGGAAGATACCATAGAGGCGGTTTGGGACTGGGAACGGCACAGTTCTTGGGCTCTGCCATATTCTTCTTGAAGTGAAACAACAATCCGTGGCCCATGTTACGTCGCATGAGTATCACCGAACTCTAAGCAAGCTGTGGTTGAATAAACGGACCGTAAATGGGGTTGCAGCTATCCCTTCGGTTGCTGAGATTCAGTAAACCAATATCACCCCACTGACGTCTTTGAATGAGAATGAGCACAAACAAATGATTCCAATATGTTCTAAGTCCACAAGTTGCATGCAAATATCCAAGATGAGACTCGAAGTCAGAGGAGACTCTACATTTTTAAGGGACGAATTATTTCATTTGGCTTACAGGAAGCACTGAATTCAGCGTGTGGAAAAGGAACACTAATTCTTGTCGAAACATCAAACTGGGCAACTCCAATATTTACACCAATAAAGGCTGACGGTATTACTGCGAGAATTTGTGGAAAATACCGGCCGACGCCAATTGCGCGGTCACTACAATGTGCATGCACTGCAGAAGAGCCCGAAAACATGATCTCAAAAATCAGTGTTAAGAACGCAGTTCTTCAAACACAAATAATACGACGAGTATTTCGCACACCGGGATGAATGAACCAACTCGTCACTTCGTCAGTGAACATAATTCTGGAACTTAGTTCAGTTTACAACCCAGTTGAAATTGAGCAGTATTTAAGAAAGATTTCTTTGGGTTCTGTTGAGTCCTTCGACAAGACGTAATGAGCGAATGAGAGTATTTTATCAATCAGAAAGTTCGGAATACTAAACATAACCTTAAGATGGTCAGAACCTAACGAGACCTTAATCCACCACCAAAATTTGAACAGGAAATTCGGCAAGCATCCAAGCTAGTCAGTCATCAAATCAAATTGACAAAATTGTTCATGCGCGCCACAGAAGCACGACCAAATGTGATTAGCGTTCAGGGATCTCTCAAAAGCACGATCGATGTTGATGGGTGCTCACTAAACGACTATCAGACTGCTGTAATAATGCCATAAAGTGCCCACCAAGTAGCGCTGAGCCGTTGTAAATTTTCCACTAGCACGCATTCGCTTGTTTGGAATAAGGCTGGTTGTGTAACATCCGGGCATTGGGCACAGGGGTGGGAAAAGCAGCAACAGTAACATTCCTTTTATTTTACCCTGACTTTATCCAAAGATGAGGTGTAGCTGAAGAGTTGCACCAGTCGGTGACGTAAACCTGCTACAATCGATCGTTAAATTCTTTGTGTAACCGAAGTAGTCCGTTGGTGTTTTTGCTCGATACTAGCTTCTGATACTTTGTTCGCCGTAGGAGTAGAATGCCCGGATGAAAAATTCCTTACATTAGAAGGGAATGGTATGACCGCCGCTCCCATTAAGTCACAACACATAATTTAACAAGACGATAATTCCTGCTTCTAGGCCTGGTTATCACAGATTCCTTGTGGTAAGAAGAACAACTTACCAACTAGCGAATGAGGACGCATTTCATTTCGCGCTTATGTAATGGCTGGCTTCTGTTACAGGGGATGTTACCCGGCTACAAACAGCAACTATGTCATTGCAACGTACGAGTGTTTTTATAGTGTAGTCCACATGTCACATAAAAATTTCCGTCGCAATCTGCGGGTTGACAGCTCTGGGCAACGGCAAGAGATCTGTACTTTAGTCCCAAGATAGCCATCCGTGCAACGTGTGAATCAACCGTCACACCGCTCCTAATTGGTGGCGTTGATTCGTCTTCGATTTATTCGTCTGAGATTTTCTATCAACCTTGCTTTAATTGAACATAAGATCATACGCCTATAAAATGAATCCTAAAAATGTGAGACCAGCCGTGACTAGCTGAAGGTTTTTCAGCAATCCTATTGGTTGCAGGTCATTTCAAGGATAGTCGTGGAGATTTTGTTGTGTATCAACCGAGTGATCAACTGGCCTGTTTTTTCGCCTGGCGTTTTATTGGTCAGTTCATAAGCAGGTATTCTTCCCCCATGGTAATCGGCCTGTCCACTGCACTGATTTCTGGTCGCTATTGCACTTCCGGTGTATCCAAAGGTTCTTCTCTGGGGTACCTGGATAACGATTCCAGACTAGATACATCTGCGTTGGTGTCGATCTATTCCTGCCCCAATTGCATGAACATCAACCAGTTGATGAATCTGGTACAACAGCATCAGGTTGAGACTGTGGTAGGAGAAAAACTGCCAAAATCAGACAATTCAAAAAGACTCCTCACTAGTCTGTTCGTTAGACAAACTAAGGCCTTCCCAGCGACCTCATCTAAATATACGATGAAGTTTTAAGGAGATGGGGCGGCTCTATCACGGCCAGATTGATCACGAGAAACATTGAAATTTGAGCAGTGTATTTGAGTCGACAGATGTCAGAAAGCTGTTATAAATCTGTCGGCCACCCTTCCTATATTTGTTTGTCCTGTGCACCTATCGTTCACTGGTACGTCAGGCGTTTTGATGTCCCCACCGGTCCTTAAAATGTCGACGGTTATGCTCAAATGCTTTTGGTGTATACCGAACATTCTTTGGACGGCTAGTTTGATGGAAAAACACAACACATGTATCGGGACGATGGAAAAACACGATGCAAAAAAGCTCAAATTCATTTTAGTTTGGCATATTCAGGTAACAAAATGCGTGTCCGTTAGGAACAGACGTTGTGGTTAAAGTCGAGAATGAACTGAACTCAACCGAACTGAAGTGAAGTGAACTAAACTGAACTGAACTGATCTGACCTGACCTGAACTGAATTGAATTGAATGGAACTGGAATGAACTTAACTGAATTGAACAAGGCAGCTTAATCCAGCTGCTGTCAATCTTGGTATACCAACAATTTTACTCCAATACTCTTTGGATCGATTAAAATTCCGAATTAGCTCCATCACATTTTACCTTCCATCAGTCGCCCTAGTGATGACGGTTTGCGCCGAAATGTAGCTTACAAGAAGTTGAACTAACGCACACCAAGTTGCGGCAGTACCGTCCAATTTCAGGAAAAGAACGAAAATGGTAGTGATGTGAGTACTACAGTTACATCGGAAGTTCACTTGCTGGACGTTTTAACTAAGGCAATTTTGAGAATGAAGCGCGCCTTCCTTGACACCGTGGGTGAATGCAAGTAATGTTTTCATATTTTTGCCTGCGCTTGTGTTCGTGCATCAAGAAGTCAACTAGCCTGCTGAATTGTGAAGCAGTGCGTCCGGAATTGATCGAATACTTCCTGGAAACACATGAGCTCATCCGTCTTTGACAAGCCCGTCGCGTTGGCTTATGATGTGTTGTCACATCCACGATGATGTCACGAAATGTTTCATTGACGATGTGGCCAAGCTAAAAGAAGCGAGAAGGTTAGTTGTGGGAGGTTGTAGATAGACTTTAGAAGATTTGTCGCACATCTAAACGAATTACGCCGGATTCAAGAAACGGACGATAAAATATTGGATTGATGATGTTCAGCTGCTCCCATGTATCGTCGATAAATATTCCCCACCACACAAATGGACTCTTACTTGAAACTATCTATAATCGGGCACTCAGTTCCCTTGTTGAGGTCAAATGGATAAGAAAAATGAAAATACACACATGAAGCCCACTGTGCAGCCTTTGCCAAGCGGTTTCATGTTCTTCCTCGGTTGCGCCCTCAATCAAGCTCCGGGAAATTTAAAACAAATTCGCCTGGCAAGGGGGCTTTCTATTTAGAGCACTTGGCTGGAACCTAGAAAACAATTGAGCAACCCTTATAAATAACAGTTGCTCTGGCATTAGATGTTATCATGTACTTTATAGAACATGGTCACATACATAGACTACTCACTATTAAGAAGAAAATAAAAATCACTCGGTTGCCAGGGTAGCGCCGACTTCTGACAAAATTCATTTTTCTGTACATTAGTTTCCAGTACGCAGAACAGCACTAAACGTTTTGTGGGTTTTGCTGAATATCTGAAACGGGGCCTTAACTCTCATGTGTATTTTGATGCCGTGAACAAATCCGGCAAAACTCGTTGATGCAGCAACCATCCCGTTGCAGAATTAGGTAGCACCGTGTGTTTACCGGGTGAAAATTTCTCTGCAATTTTCATGGTCAGTGATAAACACCCTATTCCGTCGGAGGATGTAACATGGAGTCGACGAATAATTGCAATCGGTGAAATGATTGTCAGTAGGACTGATAGGTTTACGACGTCAGCTCGATTATCACTGAACATGCTACAGGCGGTCAGCAGATGCTCCGTTTGTTTGACATACGATTCACTCGCTCCGCTGTGTTTATGTGGACTGGCTGCCATTCATACAAAAACTGATATTCTTCTCTGACTGTCTATCTGCCTGTCTGTCTTCCAGCCTGCCTGTCTGTCTATCAATCTATATACCTATCTATCTATCTATCTATCTATCTAACTACCTATCTATCTGGTTTTAGGGCTGGGAATAGACAGTCAATTTTCATCACTATTCACAATAGTTTTCTTTGTTCAAACCAAGGTCTCATGAAATCTCATGAAATCTATCTATCTATCTTTCTTTCTTTCTATCTACCTATATATCTTTCTTGAGATTTGTAGGAAATCATATGCAGTGGTTTATCGGATTAAATCGTTTTTCCATCAAAACATATTTTAATTGAGATTATTGGGTCAGCAGCCTTCGTCGATATTAAGTAGGATGATGGGTGTTTCTGACACTGAAACAACAACTTATTAGACTGTCATTGGAACGTGAAGTGGTCACTTGGTTCCCTGAACTTCCAGTGGCGCACGCAGTAAATGATCCAATTTGTCAATTCAAAATATCGAAGATTGCGCTGTACACTTACTGATATGGCCCCGTCATTCCGGTGCACAAGTAGACCATAATGACCTAGGAGTTTTCCAAATGGGAGTCTTCACATCGCCTGAAAAAAACGATAAACAATAAAACCATCTTGTTCTATACAATGAAGAAGTGGCTCTCAATTCAACCGTAATTTTACACCTTAATACTCACGTGTTAGTGTTGAAAGGTGCGGTCGATCAAGGAACATCAGTTACGAATACGAAACCGTCCCACAAACATCAGTGTCATCATTCTTTGATGTCCACCGAAGCCCTAGTATTATTACCTGAGTTTGCCCGTTCAGTTCCAAGGCACTCAATTACTAACCGGCAACCATCCGGTCTGTCACTCACGAAAGATCAGCAATGTGCTTGTTCAGATGGAAGTTTCAGTCCTCGTGTTAAACTATTCTTCCTCTGAGCCACCTAAAAATGATTCATATACGTTCGACTTCTGTTTGTCCTGTAGCACAGAAACATACGAATCATAAGGTACTCAAAGCCATTGCTTGGTTATCCGAAAAGTGACACTGGCTAGGCTTGGATATGTAGGTGCCTGGACTGGCAACCTTGCTGAATTCGGTCAATGGAACCTGAAGATGCGAATAAACTATATTCAACATTTACCGTCACCTATACATACACTCATTTTCATAACAGTTTGACTTTCCACATGTGACCCAAATGAATCTCTCCGTGGCAATTTGTGACTCACCATTTCACCGTATTTCATCACGTGACTAAACACTGTACTCTTTTTCACCTCCTCGTATTGTTCTTCCAATGTACGCCTTTCTGGGTCTTCCTGCGTGCGGGTTGGAGATAATGTCAACCGGGAGCTATGTGAAGCAGACAGATCAGCCTACGCAATCTTAAGTCGAATCCGCTGTAGGCAAAACATTGAAACTATGACTAGAGTGAAGACAACCGAGGTATGCAACGACATATACTAGTGATATATATTAGTGAGCACTCCGCTGTTCCGGGACACCATACGTGCACATACACCATATCTTAAGGATTTGATGCTACATGGTTCTGATCAACACCGCTATCACCACCATAATCATCATCACCATCATCATTGAGATCAAAAACAGAGGAAAATACTGATGATTCACTGACGTACAAGCATCATAATATATTTGCGGTGGAAAAAGAAAGGATAATGCGACACCGTGAACGTAATCGGCATATTGGTTCATTTCGTCACATGTAGTGCGACGACCGAGTTCAGGAGATCGACCAGCATCACCATCATCATTATTATCGTCAACATCATTGTCATCACAGTCAAATTCCGTATTCAGAAATGACGCTTCCCTGCGTGCACTCACTGTCCATTTAGAGCCCTATTAAATGAAACAGGATCAAAGTGCATGGAGAAAGGATTTTGTGCTGGCCTACCACAATTATTCCGATGCGCCCATAGCTCCAGACAATTACTCAGGCGACCTGAAAAGATAATGACAACGAGAACTCCAATAACATCGATTCAAGAACAGTCACGGTGGGAATCCGGCGGTCTCCATCATAGAGCACGAATGACAACGATAGCGCCCAGACAATTGTTAACCTTTTTCACTTCACTTTGCAAGATCACAGACAAAACTGATTGGGAGTATAGTGAGAAAATTCGGGCGTACAGCCAATGGTTTGATTACTTTGGGGCCGACGGACGGCTGTGAAGACTGATTTTCCATAAATCCTCTTCATGCTTGAAAAAAATAATTTGTTCTGAGAATCAAATGTATTACCACTGGCTGCTGAATACCACTGGACTACCCATCCACAATTGACACGCTTATCTGCAACAGTTCTTTGTAAACTTACGTATTCCGAATCTAAAAGCCAGGTATACGGATATTCGTCCGCTGGACAAACATCGATTTCCTTGTAATTCCAAAAAAATGCCGAGGATTTTTCATCTTCGTTTGCTGATGTTGTCACGTAGACTGCAGGTTTAGGGGCTCAGACAACAGATAGTGTAGCTCAATATCAAAGATGTGTGAAATATTGAGGTAAATTATCGACGAACTGATCCCGTGTCTCACAGATTTAAGGGAGCTGCAAAATGTCTAGAAATCACACACTGTTCAGAAGGTCGCTGAAATTCCCTTGAGAGAAAATCATGGTTTTAATGCGTCCTGCGTTGAATCAGGTAGACGCAGTCCTTCATCATTTATACAACTTAATCAAGACTCGAAAACAGACTGGGCGGAACTGGCCAAACACTCTGATGAAGGAGATATTTATCTGGGTATACTTGGGTCAGCCCGTCAAACTGGAACAAGCGTGTGAAGGTTTAATCTGTACATTTTTTGTACTCGGACGGGCGAGGGTATCGTTTAACTACATTGCATACAGCTCTCGCAAGACAAATTCTCGTGAGCTCGAGATCATTCACTCCATGAGTCAGTCACCAGTGGTGTGGATCCCTTGGTTGAAGAATGGGCGAAGTGATGTCCTGACTTAGTGCAGAGAAATCAAGCTGTCAGTTGGTCGCTCTTGCCCCAAAGGTTACACGTTGCATCTATCAAGCGCATCAATGATGATCCCCAATAAGAATGGAACAGTTGTACATTGCTTCTAGGCTTTTCATCACAGATTGTTTTTTCATACATAAATGTGAAAACTTCATACACTTAAAGATTCATGCTTTCGCTATAGAAGCAAAAAGCAGTATTTTATCTTGTCAGGAAGAATTCGGTTGACGCGTTCTTCGTATCACTTACGCCTCATAAGTGACCGTATACGACCAGCATCGTTGTCTATGGCATCTAAATTTGCTCAGCTCTCCGAATGGATCAAACGCGAAATCACGTCTTTCGAACGACCTTAAACTTCATAAAACAAAATCTTTGTGACTGTGTAATTTAAAGCAACTTGATGAGAACTCTCAAACTTGAATTCTTGGGGATGTCAATCTCGAGAGTAACGTACGAACACCCTAGCTTGTGTTCCATTTTTATGTTGATGTGTAGAACAGCGTGACTGTAGGCAACCTTTTATAAATAACTACAGATATCATTGCACCAACATGCTTACTTAAGCCATCATTATGTCGAATTCATAGTTGAGAAAAGGAATTCGTAGAAGAAACGTGCTTGTGGTCTTATGTCTCATTGACAAAAGCGGTGCGCCGCCGAACTGATGTACAATCTGACACAATGTTATACGCAGCGTTCATGTTGGAGTGACCCATTCAACAATATGACATGGTTTTTTTCAAGCGCAATATCACAAACATTGAAATACGCGGAGGCGTTGCAAAATATATGGTAGACGGAGACCCATCCCACAATGGTAAATGATATTTTTTGGATAATTTGCTTAATGTTAAGAATGCCGGTCGCTGAGTAGCACGGGGCAACCACTTCTGAATAGTCTGTCATTGATTTTCGCAACTAAAGTTATATTTAACAAAAAACACACTCATACTTCACGGTTTACATCCCAATTGTAATATGAAAATTAAATGCCCTATAAAACAACCTCCAAGAAAATTGTTCAACGCGGTGGTAACAAGTAAACTTGCTGTGGGCTACCATGCCTAAAAGAATTTAAGCATTTCGTATTCGAGTCAAACCGTCGAATTTTGTTCGTTATCCGTGAAGGTGTTGGTCATTTTTAGACCTTCCTTTCTAGAACGAATGGTTGAGATTGGTTGACGATGTTAGTTTCCATCCAATGAAATAGCACAAACTAATCCTACTGATGACCGGACGAATTAAGACCAAGTACAATGTCGATGCGTTATTGGTTATTTTGGATGGGTGTGCAATCTATTCCGCGATTGGTTCCTATTAGCAGCACCGCAATCACATTATACATACTCTGGTCCTCCAACGATCAGTTTCAAGCCTCTGTAATGAAGGAGGTAACATGAATTGTGGTGGATTTGTCCGTTATAACCATCCAAGTACTCGAGTAAGTCCAATACCCGTGCCCGTTTGCCATTAATACAATGACAGTGTAAACTTTTACTACCGCTATCAAGGGCGATTTCGTAAGAAGCAGGATATAGACTACGCGGACCTCGCTATGACACTGGCCGTACGTCCCTGCATTGTTCCCAAACTGTTGTTCACAGAATGACCTAATGTCACAACCGTCAGTTGGTACATCTGCATAAACATTCTGTGTTTATGTGGATACAACTTTGGAAGTCACCGTAGTGCCATCCCCAACAGCCCAAAATCCTGACTGGAATCACAGAAAAAAACTACCAGGAGACGGAACGATTGGCGTGCCTTGAGTTTGAGGACTGTGGCAACAATGGGTGTGAGAGACTTCTTTCAAGTTCTTTCTATCCTAATTTGCCGAGTCTGTATTTGAATAGCTTGATGGATATTCAGTTGTTGGGCTGGCATTTCCCCTGGTCGGATCGTACAGTCAACCCACAAGACGCTGCTTTGGCTGATGGCCAGATTGGCCTAAGAAAATCAGATGTACGACGGAGGATATTCGACATCTGCATTCTCGAAGTCATGTCGGTTAACAGGATGACAGGCCGCATGAGTTATACTATCTTTTGTATTTGTTGCATGACCTCCCTTGTTCAGCTCGTTTGACGATGAGCACAAGTTCCGTATTGGTTTTTGTAGTTCTCGTATTTATACTGCCAATAAAATACCACGTGTTATTCATTCCCGATTGCCGCTCACGGCAATGAATTCGAACGGACACTCGATTCTTGTTTGGAGAACATTATTCAAACAGCCACCATACTGTCTGGAAGACGATGTCCTCCAGTAAGTAATGCGTCAGTACCGGTTGGCCAAAAGAAAACGATGAAACGACAGGGGTTATTATGTAGTGCGAACGTTCCTTCCATTCACAGACGCAGTAAAACATCAAGTTGTCAATCTTCTATACAATTTTCCGAAACGTTCGACAGCACAACCTTCTAAAACGGGACGATTGTGAACGGCGCAAGGCTAATCAACACCGTATCGAGGGCAACGTTATTAGGTAAATTTTCCGTTTTCGACCGCGACATTGTGAACCGACTTCACACTTTTATTTTCGGTCCCAAAGCGTACAACTAAATCTTACCAAGCATCAGTATATTCAGAAAATTAGTGAAACATTTGATACGAGTTTTATGTGATGATTACGAAGCAAGCAGACAAACATTTTGCAGCGCTATTGTAAACAGTAAATTGAAATGTTCTGATTTTTTTGGTTAATAGGCAGTTGTGTCTCACTCTCCATGGTCGTCAAGCAACTGATCATAATATCTCAACGCAGATTTACTGAACATTATACTATGGCTTAAATTCTGTCGCAGGGTCTTTTTAGCTTCACCCAAACTTGACTTGGCGAACTAGATAGAGCAATCAGTTTATTTTAATTCTGGAGGCCAGGCAAATATCTGATGTAGACCATAATGTCTTCCATTAGAAGGTGATGCACTGCTGGTGAAGCCGCTTCAGTTCAATCGTTCCAGATTCAGATATAACAGACGGGATACGTTTTAGGGAACGCTTCCTCATTATGTTTGATGAAGATTAGAAACACGTTAGCTCCTAGAAGAGAGTCTCCTGAATATATTTGAATGATGTTTGTTTTCCCCCTCGTTCAAGCTAATACAAATAATTCTTCGCGTGACGTCTTCTAACTTTGCGGATAATTATTCTAACCAAATCACATTGCTTTCTTCCTCATCCAATCACGCGACTAATGTGCTATAACCTGTGATTGAGTGCCGCATTATTCGCAAACCTTCCTTTGTCGTAACGTTCGCCTCCGTGTGGGAGGTATTGTTTTCGGTGCTGACCGATCGTGATTTTGCTAATTATTTTTTCCACTAAATTTGCTAAATTTTGGTAACAGCGTGTGCTTCGCAGTAGACCAATGAACAGGCTACGTGTATTTTAATAACTGAGACAAATGGTTGCTTGATTGTATGTATAAATCGTTGTATTCGGTTCTATTTTGCCTATAACTCCAAACTGCTCTCCGCGGTCACGTGAACACCATTTGTTGTGGACGATTTAGAATTTACTAATATCATATTCTTAATTTCAAGGTTAAAAACAAGAAGGGTGTGTTCACCGTAATTGTTAAACTTTTGGTAATGAGAAAGGCGCAGTACTCGAATTTCCCTAATAATAATTACTTCTTGTGGTCAGACTGGACAGAGGTCACCAAATACGGTTGGGTCGTGGAATACACATCATTATGTAGATACAGAATATGATTTTCTTCTGGTAAAACACCGTCGGAAGAGATCATTGACAAGAAGGGTCAAACGTTGGTCACGAAACTGGTATTATACCTGTTGTTTGTCTATAAATGACTCACGATCAATTCCTAATTTGAAAAGACGGTATCAACCTGGAAATGTTGGTTGCTGCAACTTGAACCCCGAATATCACAGGCGTTGCACCTACATTTCAGTGAGTTGTTCTAACCAGCTCAAACCAGCTCAGCGGCAGAGGTGATATTAATCAACGAAGTTGGGATGTTTTTCACTATCCGGCTGAACGCTTGTTGCAAATGGCCAGAGACAACCTACATTCAAATATCAAAAGATAACAAGCATTAACCATGCTTGGATCTTCGTTTTGTTGTACTCCCCAGGGCGGTACATATGAGAAAAATTCTGAATGCTAGTTCACGAGATCTCAACAGGACCCAGGCTGCTTACTCCCCACATATGAAGGAATAAAATCGCGAAACAGAGAACCAAAGTGCAACAATCCATGTAAATCACCAATATGTTATACTTTTTCTTTACATGCAGGTGGAGGAGGATATCGTTCAATTCCGTGGCAGTGAGCTGTAGCGAGGCATAACTAAAGAAAATTCGTATGAGCTCAAACGATTGTAGCTGAACAATAATTGAGTATTCGGGAATAACTTCCACCAGGATCACTTGTATGACTACGTTTGAATGGCTTTTCGGTCCTGCCGAATGTAAAGCTGATTACCATTTTTGTTTTCTTTTATTTTCTTGAAATATAAGTGCCACCATATCCTCTGTAATTTTATACAGCTATCTTGGTGACATTCATTTGAACTCTTTTGAAAAGGGCACTCAAGGACCAAAGTTAGAATGCATGAGCTGGCAGACACAAATTCGGAATAAGGAGAAGGCGGTTTCAACGGCGGATTTCATATCACTCCGTGTCAATTTCACTGCCATTTTAACCATTCCCACATTCCACTCGCCGTGATGGGCTTAAGTATATTTGGTTGCATTTTGAGAGTGACTACAACGATCAGCAGTACGCTCAGTACAAAGGGTCGCTATAAGGGTGAATGTAGCCTTGATATAAGGACTTGCAGCATAAGTCGTGTACTGGTCGTTAAGAAGTGAAATGCTGTACTGTAAGTCAAGCCAATGTGTGGGGAGAATTCTCTCTTAATCACGTTCGATGAAAATTTAGGCTAATTTCCATTGAATTGAAAAAGTCCAACACACGACGATGTAATTATTACAGATGGAACGAGAATTCGCATGGTTAATAGGTTTCTTAAATGAGCTGCCACTTGAGGTGTAACTCACCAGTAATGTGGTTCCCTTGATTGAAGGATGAGTGACTTAATTTCTTGACTATCTGCGGATGTTTCAGTGCCACTGATGATTCCCAATAAGGATGTAAGAGTTGTGCACTGCTTCTCGGGTTTCCATCACACAATGCATCCTGATTTATAGTATACGAGAACCTATCCATATTAGCAACGATTCGCGCTGTCCCTCGAGAAGTAAAAAGAACATCTTTTCTTCGTATCATCCACGTCTCATGTGTGACCGTATACCACAAGCTACTTTATTTGTCATACACAGGCTTGCTTAATAGTCCAAATTGATCAACCGCGAAATCATGTCAGTAGGATAACCTTGAACTCAGTAAAGCGAAATCTATGTAATGTTATCAATATAGCACCTTGACGAGGCTTGCCGAACTTGATAGAATGAGACGCCCGAACGTCGTCGCTCCCTTTCCATCATTTGGTGGATATTTAGGCCAGTTGTATCTATGTGCCCTCTTTCATTAAGAACCACGGGTGAAAATGTGCCTCTTCACTCTGTTTACAATTTAGCCTGCTTTTGAAAAGCTGTGTGCTATAAGCGTGGTTATCAAAAATTATCAAAAGAGCATCTTGTTCTGGAAAGGTAATATAGTGAAGCGCACCAAAGCCAGTGTAACAAATGAAAACGTTGTCATCAGGACCGCTGGAAGTTAATGGGAATGTTTAGTTGGTCTCAATGAGTAGCCTATTGGGTGGCGCCCACGCGCATGGAAAAGCGAAACACAAAGCCAAGGGAATGGAAATTCGATTGTAATATTCACGAAAAATATAGGTGTTTTTCACAAGTGGCAGAAGCTTGGTTGTAACGCAAACGGCCTTGACCAACTGGTGATTAGGAAAATCAGAATGGTATGAAAATATCTAGTGTTCATTTCTGTCAACGGCACACGATTATGGTGTGTAGAATTAAACATGTTCCACATTGAGTTATTTATCCGCACAACTCCTGTACGGCTTATCCGTTAAGCGCTTAAAAAAGAATGAAACGAATGGATAACGAACACGCAAGTCAGAATATTGTTCGGCACACGCTTCTGGGTATAATCGGTAGCTAAATTAACTTTCATTAGTGTGCTATTTCAATGGCGACATCGGAATGAAAAATGGATTTTTCGGGCGCCTATTGGGTTCTTTTGTATTACGCAATATAGTGGATCATATGGCTTTTAATATACGTTTGCTGGTGGCAGGTTTCACTTTAGCTAGTTTTATCATCTTGTATTTGGAACGGTGACACTCAGCTTTTTCCAATTCACGCCCTCAGCAGCATGATTAAATCCGTTTATGAAAATATCTTCATGATGTATTCGCTACTGAGAAACAATAGTATCATCGAGGTGAAACAGACCTATATTTCGAACACGGACATTCACGAAGCCATATGTTCCTTTTGTTGGTCGTTGAACAAGAGGATGCCCATATGTTCTGTGATCCTGATGATCAGTTTGTAAATGTTCTGTCACCAACTGAAGTGACATCATGAGTGAATGAAAGGGTCGGCAGTTATTCTATGCCTGTCTGATATTATGCGTTGGTCAACAGAGTGCTCGTCTCTCCGCCGTATTCTCAGAATATACCCAAAGACATATTCTGTCTGAAAATGTAGTTGCTGCGTATGGTCTGCATTCCAGGGACTGGAGTATTTTCTGTCCGGGTAGCATTTGTTCATGGTATTATTGATCGGTTGCCGATTTCTGTTGTGTCACGGTCTCCTTCTTCAAAGTTGATTGGCTCTCAATTAGACTTCTGCATTGGGTAGTTCATTTTTGCTGTTTCGTTCTGATTTCCTTTTGTGTTGTGGATTGATTTTTCGGTGTTTGCTTGAGTAAATGCTCTATTCGTTGATGACACTTTTCATTTTGCAAGGGCCCTGGATTACCAATTATGAAGACTATTTTTCTACCACTATATCAACAAACGCACAAAAAGCGGGCAATCACGGATGGCGCGGCAATTCCGATTCCATACAGTGAACAACTGACAGGATGAGAGATTTATGATTTGCAAGTAAATGAACGTTTTGCTGGTATCCTGGCTTGCATCTGTAAGCTGAACGCTTCACTTCTAGTCAGCTGCGGGTCAAGAGACCATGGAAAGATTCTTAGAAGATAAACTGTGACGTTACCAAACCCCATAATCCGGAGGTGAGGCAGGTATTACAATACCTAAGCTTAATATCGGTAAATGGCAATAGGTATTTGAGCGACAACTATTCAGCCAATCGAAATGACTGCATGTGGATTTCCAGTAATCATTATTCATGTTTAAGACAGCAGGATGAATAATAAAAACCTGAATCCAAGCAAAACAAAATCGAACTTCCCCAAGTGGTACAATTCCGAGTATCCTTTGACAACTGCGCATATGTGAATATTTTTGCAGCTTGTTAGAAGTGGCGAATAATGGCAGTCACATAATAATAAATTATAGTCTGGAAGTGATAAACCAGGTTTATGCTGGAGTAAAGCAAATCGTTTGACCGCATTCTGGGAGCTTCACTTAAAGGAAATATGTAGCACACGACCTACAAGATTTCAAAACACGCGTTTCGCAGAAACGAAACTGCTGGCCTGCAACAGCAGAGTTCTGGCTGTGATCAGCAAGTGAATGAACGATGTCTACTTCCGCGTGAACCCACCTTTTCAACACCTTTTTTCCTTCTTTTCATGTTTCTTATCGCCTGTAAGTACTTAGGTGAAAATATATGGCCTGACGTCCAGAAACAAACAAACACGCAAAATCAATCATGTTTGTGACATTGGGGACCTCCACACCTATTCTGCAGGTGGTAACCACCCATTTGGAATCTAGCACATTAAGAGAAACCTAGGACCTGCTCTCTCCACTCAGATTACTTTCGGGACGGCTGCTGAAAGCTGAAAACTCGAAACTTGATCGTTGGCGAGTTTGCCTGGCGTCGCATTTGGATCAGGCGGATTGACAAGACAAAATCTGATTGAAGCAAATAGTTATTCATGATCCAGTGTCCATGGAATGCTTTTTGCCAATGGCAAATTCAGGAAGCGATACCATTTCCAGAAGAAAGTCGATGCATACACATCATGAACGAAGCTCTGTATCTGGATTCGGGCGCTGATACACGCTGCACACCGCTGGTTTCTTCTATTGACAAGAACGCTAGCTTGGAAGCCTCAGGTCGAAAAATAAGCTGTGATAATACCGTTAGTACAACAAGAAAGGCACACCCTGAAATTTGCACTCTGTCGTGGGCTGCTCGAAAGCTCTCTATCAGTTATGCCTAGTACTCGTTGAAGTAAATTTAGCGTTCTGTATTGTAGTGAGACTAGTTAGTCTGCCCTACGGTTACTAACGTGTTTTTCTACGCAGTGTCATGTTACTTGCACCTTGTGTTACGCAGTGAAGAAATTCATTTAATTGCTGCGCATGGACATACTTTTCCACGGTAGTCAATTACCACACCCTTGCAAACATCTTCGTGCTCGTAGTCATTGAAGACTTGGCCTATGAACGGATTCATGGAAAGGTAGAATCAAAACTAGCAGTTTTTTTTGGAGAAATAAAAGAAAGTGTACTGGGAAGAAAGGAAATGCTCGTAAATCCGGTTTGAAGTTTCACGCCGATGGGTGCATCATATGGCACTGAAATATGTATCACTCCATTATCCCGGTGGGTAGACAATATAGAACGTTTAAAATTGTGTTAGAAAATTAATTTAATGTGAACAAACACCACTACTAACAGGATATATGAGGATACCCTTACCCAACGCCCTCGAATATAATTCGATGGGGCAGTAAGCGACTTTGGATTATTACAAACTCAAAGCAAGAAACAACTTTCCAAGTACGTAGAAGGTTTCCCACACTAACCCGAGAAATCGGCCGTATTACAATATGTTAAGACAATCAGTTTGTCCGCTTAATAATTGCTCCAAATCGTCAGCCGGCCGATGCCCACAAACGACATCTTGGGAACGATGTTATTAATTTCACAATACTGACAATGGAAAAGAAATTTCAAACTTGCTATTACTAGCGAAGAATAACCACACTGAATGCAATTTGATCAGATATCGATTGATTTGAATGCATCAGGATTGTATGTCGTTTGTCGTCATGAAGCATCATGAAAGTTTGGAAACTTCATGTTAAATCTCGAGTGACGCACAATATTAAAAATGTTTTTCCAATTCGATACCATTTATGATTTCGATCAGTGAAATATACGGCTCAAGCATGGGAGAATTGAGAAGCAATAAGGGAAAAGCGATTCCTACTCAAAGGAACATTATCAGATGGCGAACATTGTACGTGATATTTACGTGGTATTTTTTGCAACAACGTCGTAGGCGATTGCAATTATATTCTCCGCTGGAATTATGTGATAGGCGTGAAAAAAGTTCGCTGAAATAAATTGGCTGGAAGTTTTACTCGTGATTATGTCATTCACATGATCCAAGCGCTGCCAGAAGGTCCGTGTTTACTATGCAATTGATGAATACTTTTGGGAGTTTTCTGTAGTGCGAACGTCATGCTTTTAGGGAGAGTCTCGAACCCGCTAATTCCTGGCAATCACTAGTAGAATGAGCCGATTGGCGACGGGCAACTGATTAGGTTGCGCCGCATCCCTCTTGGGAACGCGGGTTGACGGGTGTTCTCTAAGGAAAGCTAAACACTTACATTCGTCGTAAGTGTGTCATATTAAAGTTACTGGTAGTATATTTTCGCTGCATTGCGTTTATCTCTTTAGTCGAGCGCCATCACATTAGGCAACTTTGCTTCATGGCTGGGATATCAGGTTTCACGAACGGATTTCGTGATAAACCGTCAAAGCTGTTTTTATATTTCATTTTGAATAACAAATAAACTGCGTCGCTTTTGCTTTAGAATGTTGTAACCTCAATGCTAAGGTTTGTCCCGAAAGTGTATTGCTGATTCTTATGGAAGCAAATTCCGCAAACGTTTGAAAGTTTTGCACATCAATGTCTGGATAATTTCCACGGTGGTCAATCTACATCATCAGGAACAGCCGTCCATCCAAGTAAGGAACACACCAAAAGAGATGTTTCATCACAACAATGTATTCTTCATATAGATGAAGTAGTGACAATAGTGGATCATGAGATTTTTCGTTGGGTTTCACAACATCCATCAGCGTGACCACCATCGATCCATAATATAAACATCAGGACTTCTAGAAATCTTTCTGCGTATAACAGAGTGATTGTGGGAAGTTTGAGGAGGGTTCCATATGGTGTCTTATTCGACTGCGCACAGCTCCCTGCTTGTGCTTTTCTATTCTGAATTTTTCTCGAATGTATATTGCTCCTGGTGCCTTGTTGACTAAGTGGAGGTTGGTCATTTCTTAACCAACTGTGTGTCTGACTTCGAACTACGATCACCCAAATGACCACGGACAACATCATTGGTCTTGGAAGATGTCTTTTCCACTACCCTGCTGGGTGATACGAACACCTGAAAGAACCTCAGACGGTGTTCCGGTCCGCCTGTTGCAGTATTGTCACTCGAACTGAGAATATCCTGTATCTGTGCCTTTCGGAGATAAATTCGACTTCTCAGACTTCTGCCGGTTTGCGCGATCCAACAACCCACTGCATATGCGACATTGATAAGCCTTTCATACCAGGTTGATCAATGCGTAGAAATCATCCATGCTGGAGGTCGGAATTTTCCTCTGACTGTCTGCCCAATCGATCATGAATCTGTAAATCCACCAGTGCAACTAGACTTTCGGGATGAAGGCTTTAACCGAACGCCTTAACACCACATGACCTTTTCTATCTGATTAGACATGTGGTTATTTCTAAGCTCCGCACTGCGTTAAACAGGTGAATTTTATTACGAAACTTGTAGAAATGCTTTACCATAGCGTAATTTTCAGTCCCTTAAGACTTAAATTTTTTCAGTTTTCGAAAACCATGAGCAATTGAGACGTTTATTTTCCTGTTTAACAGATTGTAACTGCTTGGAGTTTGCGAAGGGAAACATTTCTCGGTGACGGGCAATCCTTCATACACTGGTAGTAGCACAGCCTACTTTTAAGTATGGATTGCACGCATATAAATTATCTCATGTGGCACCGGCCGCGACTGATGTCATCAAACGTGTTTGCTTGTCTGCTGTATATTGCAGGGCAAGTAAACGAAACATACTAAACTGAAGGCTTTCTTCCTATTTTCTCTTTCATATTCCCAGTATTCTCACATTCCTCAACCCGTGGTAGCGAAATCCAATCAGGCCAAATCTTAACATCTGAAGGATTCGTTGGCCTTCCATTGTCGTCAACTGCAATATCCGCGGTCAGTTCGACCACCGTTGCATTAGACGCTCCAAACTTATCCATCAGTTCGTCTGTCAATCTTTAATAAATGCGCTCTTAGACAAGCTGCATAGGATCTTCGTTCGCTGGCACGCTTCTCGTTTTGCCGAAGAGAGGATTCAAGACCCCCGCAAATTTGCTCTACTCGTATCTTCGTGGATTTTCGCTGGCTCTCAATCGGGATTCTCGGGTGATCAGGGAGCTGCTGCTCCTTGCTCTACTGGAGCTGTTACTGTTCTAGATCACGGAACCCAAGGCTTCCTCATTGAATGGTCTACAGCATTGATGGTAGGCTTTTGCAGGACTTTGGATAATTTACAGAAAAAAGACCCGTATATTATTATGGTTGCCTAAGACATTAATGCACAAATATGTGGACTTAGCGCTTCTGCGACTCTTTTGGTGGGTGTAAACCCGGAGCTGAAATCAACGGGCCACGGCTGATGCTTGAAAAAAACACGTGTTGAAGACAGGCGGCAGGAACTTTCCGAACAATTGAGGCCGCTTCGTAGTAGGGTGCTCCCTTTAAAAACCCAACCTGGAACACAGACTGATCACATTGATATTAGCTGTGAGGCATTGGTCGTTCTGAAACAACAGTGTAAACGCGGATCATACACTTCTCCATCGCTGATTTGAATTGCAAAATTGCTCTACTTGAATCATTAACACATCGCACATGACTACTGGGAAGCCTTGGGAAACCTGATGTTAAAGAAACCTAATAGAACTTGTATTGACGTCTAAGCGGGACAACGCAAATCCTGATGTTAACTTATGCTGGAGCGTGCTGTCTTTGAGACTCTGAATGCCAAGCTTGTGGGGTGGTGCAACAAACTAGATGCGAATACTGGATCTCAGCCACTGCTCTAATTTCCTTCAAAATTTGAACAAGAATTATTACAGGTAGAGAGCACGATATCACTGAAAGAAGAGTGAGCCTTATGGTGAGAAAAATTCAACTGCTTGAGTTGTGCCAGCTTATACACGCAACGGTCCCAAAGAGGTCTTTCATAAGCCAAGCAAACACTGGTACACACGAACAATCATTAGATAAGACATTTTAAACGAGTAATTGAGTGATTAACTGCAGCTCCTCAATTATAGTCCTGCACTGAACACGGAACGAACAAAAGCATTAAATATAATTAGTTGCACGATCTCCTTCAAAAGTTGTCAGTCTATTGGTCCTGATTAACTCGAGGTCACTCCGATTATGCATGGCGGTAGAATCGTTTATCGTATTTTCCCTAATAGATTTGTTTTTCCTGGGCGGAAAAAACAGTCTAAACAAGCTGAGTTGATTCGATGACGACTTGAGTGAGTGTATCTGTCACTGATTTATTAGCTTGAGTCCCCTTGTGAGAAGACTGTTTTCTCTGCTTACTTTATGCCGTTTCACGAAGGAATTCGAAGACAGGACCGAAGAACAGGCTTCCTGTAGTTGTGTGGACAACAGCTTCGAAGTACATCAAGTGTCAGAACGATGACATGCGTACACACTTAATATTTTTACTTAACACAAACGCATTCAATATGCATAGCCGGTTTGCAAACGATTCTTATATAACACCAGGAAATAGAGCGCCAGCGGATGGTTGAATTTAATGAAACATTTTTTGAATAAACACTACTAGATTTTATCAAGTAGTGTTTAGTTATTTCCACATATTGCATAGCAATTCCGGTGCTCTCGAAATTGATGTGTTGGGCGGCACAACCGATGTCGCTGAAAGGTCAGTGGGCTTCGTTGAGATTTATGAGACCTAGTTCGTTAATTAGGTCAGTCTAATTTAGAGAACTGCGAAGTCTAGCGGCGTTTCTCATACATGATAAAGCAACAAAGCAATGTTGGATTGTTTGTGGGGGTCTGAAGGTTATCAAATTCCTTATTTTATACAGGAGCACACTCTCTCCTGACAGCCAGTGATTTCAACTAACATAACGCAACAAAAAACACATATGGTTGACGTTGTTCTCCGATTAAGGTGCTCACGGTATGCACCTCGGTTACATCAGATTTTCATGGGTCCGGTGAATCCACCCCACACATAGCGAGAAATCTTAGCACGACAGAGAAGTACTGTCGAAAATAAACGCTCGTCACTGCATGTGTGCATAGTTTTAGTCACTAATCCGCCTTTACTAGTGGAACATTGGAGCCATGAAGGCAATTATGTATGAGCCATCTGTTTGGCGTGTCAGTGGTTCAAATATCCACTTTGAGACCATTACGTGTGGTCTTTAGAAAAAAATGTTTTTCAGCATCAAATCGATTAAAAACCAGCAGAAACCTACTTAGTGCCAAAAATTTACCCAGTTTTTGGAACTAGCGACAACGACGTGCCAGTTCTTTGGTGGCTTGTTGTTAAATATCGATGAAAAAAATGTGGACACCGGCGTCTTCCAAACATGCAAGATGGTGGATGCAATATAAGAACGCAACAAGAGGTTAACAACGATTCATCTTGTGCAGGCTCACTTGGAACTTCATCTGTCTGGAATTTTATACAGCGCGCCTGCTGGGGATCGAACCCTGCTATAATAACTAATAGAAATGCAGTACAAAATTTTGCTGACAAATGTATCATCGGTAAATTAGATCAGCTTGTTCAGTGACTGATCATTTGGGTAAGGTTTTATCAACGATGTGTGCACGTTAGTGATTTGTGGTGTTTTAGGATAAAAATATGAGTAATTTCATCGAGTAACTACGTGCTCAAGAGAGTCCTGCGCAGCAAACTGTTTCCTCAAAAAGTCTGCACGTCGCACCTGGCTTTAAACATACATTCGCTGATAACAACGGCCCATGGGAATATTGATACGTTTTCTGTATCAAAAAAACACCCGGAGAATTTTATATTTACAGTCGGTCAGCTTGACGTTCCACAAGTCAATTGGACTCATATTGGACTCATATTTAAAACCCACGTAAATTGCTGTTCTAATGAAGCATCTAATATAAGTAGGTGAAACCGAAGGTCACGAAAATCTTCGTACCAAAGAAGTTGCTATTACGGTTTTAGTTTATAAGGTTTCTGATTTTGAAGATCATTAATCGTCTTCCAGTCTCCGCTGAAAATGTGCACTTGTTATCGAATTTCGATCGGTTATTTTTGGAAAACGTCATGTTGGAACGTGTCAACGCAAGAGTGCACAGGCGTGAATGTGAAATGTTACTGTGCTCTTTGTGCATCAGACTCTCCTAAATTGGCGGGAGCAGGTTACTCGACGTTGCATCATCTGACGTCATCCCCTACCCCCTGCCCCATATATTATACAGTTGTGCGGCAGTTGTTCACTTAAAAAATTCAGTTTTATGTTTAGAAGTTATGCTTTCCCTCCTTAATTGCTTAATTTATGAAGGAATGAGGCAAAAAGGTACTTTGGATGGACGGTTTTGCTCGTAACATAAATGTGAACGTTGGGTGGAGGATGCCCTATCATCAAAAAATTTAGTCCATGTTCACAAAACTCGTGATTTACGTGAGCACCAAATTTCTTTCAGTCATTAAATTTGCCACATGTTTCACTGTCGAAACACTGTATAATGTAACATTCTACTTTATTCTGTCTGCGAAACCCCTATCATCAATTTAGTCCATGTTCACAAAACTCGTGATTTACGTGAGCACCAAATTTCTTTCAGTCATTAAATTTGCCACATGTTTCATTCACTAAACACTGTATAATGTAACATTCTACTTTATTCTGTCTGCGAAACCATCCATCCAAATATATATTTGCATCGTTCCTGCATTATTTAAGTAAAAAAAAACATGTAAATCATTTTCTTCATACTTATAACACATCCATTAAATATTTATATATTTTTCAGGTTTGCGACTTTCGTACTGGTCAGTTTCACATCACTCTCGAGTTGATCAACTGGCCTCCTCTCCTGGCGCAATTTTCATATCAGTCCACACCAAATGGCGGAGGGGAAGCAATGGGTGCACTGGCTAGACCACGTCATCAGTGCATATCCAATGGCCGTGCCGAAGATCGATTACCGCTCACCTGCTCCCCGGAGTTCTCAACACGTATTCTCCAATAAACAAATCAATTCTTATTTAGAACGATCCTCATATCGTGCATTGAGTAGCTATTTCGTGTAAGAGAAATTACAAACCTTAATTGCACGTTGCAGTTCTCGCCGTGCTGTTTCGTGGTCTTCTTCTGTTGTGGCCTCCATCGGGCGTCGATACCGTGAGAACAAATGCACCCAAGAGGAGTGTCTTCTATCTTCCGCTAGAATGAGGGAAGCTATTGTGCAACGCGTACCGTTAACAAGAGCTTTGTCGATGCCCACTGGGAGAATTGTCTTCCTAGCCTACTTACTGTTAAGGCGAACCTGCGCAGTCTCTATATTTATCCACCTTCCCGTCCATCTTTCTGTCTGTCCGTCTGTTTGACTGTTTATTTTTCTATCCAACTATCTATCTAGCTATCTATATATCTATTCATCTATTCATTTATCTATCTAACTATAAGTCAGTCTAGCTAACTATCTAACTATCCAATTTGCTATCTATCTAACTATCTATCTATCTATCTATCAATCAATCAATCAATCAATCAATCAACAATCAATCATTCATTCAGTCAATCAATCAATCAATCGACCGATCGATCAACCAGTCCGTCAGTCAATCAGTCAGTCAATGGAGCATTCTATCTATCAATCCATCAACAGATCAGGCAACCAGTTAAACTATGTATCTATCTATCTGTCTATCTGTGTATGTTAATAATAACGGATTCACAGATCAAATTTTAAGCAGGAAATCCAATATAGTTTAATAAAATCCAACAAAGCGGTGAGCATAATCAGGCCCTCAGGCATACGCACGAGCCTATGAACGCTCAACAGGCGTACTTCCGGCAGCCTGATCATCATTCAGTTTTGAACTTTTCGTCAATCGATCGCAGTTCGATGTGAGTTGGTCCATAGTCGCCTGTTGTGCGGACTCTGGTTTGTGGGCTACATGCAGTAAGCTGTGCTATGGTAACGCGGTTGTTTTAAGATGTCTTCTCTGTGGGGGCGTTGGCTTATCTGAACCATATGTGCAAGCTGGCTATATTGCTTTATACACTGGATACGGGTCATTTATTGGCAGACTGTGGGCCTACATTTCCGCAGTTTAACTCAGTACTCCTAACTGGTGCGGTGATATTAAGGTATCTTCGAGTTTATTGATCCATGTACTGGTTTCACCAGATGGTGAAGGGCCACTCCTTCTTTTGGAGTTGTTCAACTTGAAACATACATTCCAGCACTTTAGAAGTAATATTGATCTGGATTCTGCCCTTCTATTAACTACCTGCTGGTCATTTTGACTAAGAGTTTTCGAACGCACGGAATCAAAGGCTGAAAGACAATACAGTGTAGTTGGCGGGAAGCTCATTCTGGACGCCGATGCCCATGGTTCCCTGAATCAGGAATGTGACTAGAATACAGAAAGCAATTATCTGGGTAACCCCGGTTGAAAGTAAGCCTGAATAGATGTGAATTTCACGTGATTAAAGCGAAATCCAACTCGAAGTGGCAGGCGATAAATGCAGAAACTTCGAGCCGCACACCGATACTTTGTAGTCTTCTCATGAAAGCCTGAAGTGCTTCTTTAGGACGGGGAGGGGACCTTTAATCTACCTGATGAAACGTTGTTCTTTTTTAAATGAGACCCAAAGGAATAAGTTTTGATATAATTTCTTACTTGACAGTCCACTGTCATCACCTTAAGAACGGAATAAACATTGAAAGCGTGGGGGAAGTAGCCAGCTAACATGAGAACTGATGCAACAAGGGTAAGAACAATGTGTATTGGGGGGTAAAATTAAACGTGGGTTGAACGTGTGTCCCACTGCTCACTTGTGGACATGGACAGAGAGCCAAGGAGGTGGGAGAGAACCAGATTTATGGGATATGAAATAGACCATATATTTATGCATTGTTCCTTGTCGCGTTGAGGTCCAACTCAGCACCATTAATTTCTGTCGCACCTGGCTTTAAACATACATTCGCTGATAACAACGGCCCATGGGAATATTGATACGTTTTCTGTATCAAAAAAACACCCGGAGAATTTTATATTTACAGTCGGTCAGCTTGACGTTCCACAAGTCAATTGGACTCATATTGGACTCATATTTAAAACCCACGTAAATTGCTGTTCTAATGAAGCATCTAATATAAGTAGGTGAAACCGAAGGTCACGAAAATCTTCGTACCAAAGAAGTTGCTATTACGGTTTTAGTTTATAAGGTTTCTGATTTTGAAGATCATTAATCGTCTTCCAGTCTCCGCTGAAAATGTGCACTTGTTATCGAATTTCGATCGGTTATTTTTGGAAAACGTCATGTTGGAACGTGTCAACGCAAGAGTGCACAGGCGTGAATGTGAAATGTTACTGTGCTCTTTGTGCATCAGACTCTCCTAAATTGGCGGGAGCAGGTTACTCGACGTTGCATCATCTGACGTCATCCCCTACCCCCTGCCCCATATATTATACAGTTGTGCGGCAGTTGTTCACTTAAAAAATTCAGTTTTATGTTTAGAAGTTATGCTTTCCCTCCTTAATTGCTTAATTTATGAAGGAATGAGGCAAAAAGGTACTTTGGATGGACGGTTTTGCTCGTAACATAAATGTGAACGTTGGGTGGAGGATGCCCTATCATCAAAAAATTTAGTCCATGTTCACAAAACTCGTGATTTACGTGAGCACCAAATTTCTTTCAGTCATTAAATTTGCCACATGTTTCACTGTCGAAACACTGTATAATGTAACATTCTACTTTATTCTGTCTGCGAAACCATCCATCCAAATATATATTTGCATCGTTCCTGCATTATTTAAGTAAAAAAAAACATGTAAATCATTTTCTTCATACTTATAACACATCCATTAAATATTTATATATTTTTCAGGTTTGCGACTTTCGTACTGGTCAGTTTCACATCACTCTCGAGTTGATCAACTGGCCTCCTCTCCTGGCGCAATTTTCATATCAGTCCACACCAAATGGCGGAGGGGAAGCAATGGGTGCACTGGCTAGACCACGTCATCAGTGCATATCCAATGGCCGTGCCGAAGATCGATTACCGCTCACCTGCTCCCCGGAGTTCTCAACACGTATTCTCCAATAAACAAATCAATTCTTATTTAGAACGATCCTCATATCGTGCATTGAGTAGCTATTTCGTGTAAGAGAAATTACAAACCTTAATTGCACGTTGCAGTTCTCGCCGTGCTGTTTCGTGGTCTTCTTCTGTTGTGGCCTCCATCGGGCGTCGATACCGTGAGAACAAATGCACCCAAGAGGAGTGTCTTCTATCTTCCGCTAGAATGAGGGAAGCTATTGTGCAACGCGTACCGTTAACAAGAGCTTTGTCGATGCCCACTGGGAGAATTGTCTTCCTAGCCTACTTACTGTTAAGGCGAACCTGCGCAGTCTCTATATTTATCCACCTTCCCGTCCATCTTTCTGTCTGTCCGTCTGTTTGACTGTTTATTTTTCTATCCAACTATCTATCTAGCTATCTATATATCTATTCATCTATTCATTTATCTATCTAACTATAAGTCAGTCTAGCTAACTATCTAACTATCCAATTTGCTATCTATCTAACTATCTATCTATCTATCTATCAATCAATCAATCAATCAATCAATCAACAATCAATCATTCATTCAGTCAATCAATCAATCAATCGACCGATCGATCAACCAGTCCGTCAGTCAATCAGTCAGTCAATGGAGCATTCTATCTATCAATCCATCAACAGATCAGGCAACCAGTTAAACTATGTATCTCTATCTATCTATGTATATATGTATATATGTACGGTTGCATGTATGTATGCATGTATGTATCTGTGTATGTATGTATGTAGGTATGTATACATGTAAGTCACATGTATTAACACCTATTCGAGATACAGATAAGAGATTCTGACCAGTTCGTTGATTGTGGGAGAAGTAGGTGCCTTCGCCTAGAGGTGGGCCCGAGGCGATATGTACTCGGATAGTGGAAAGCGTTTATCTTACTGAAGTGATTGACGCAAACGATTTTAAAGCGACCCAGATTATGCGAATAGTATTGGACTGTGAATTGGTGACTGGGTTTCTGATACCTATAATGGCATAAATACTGACTGTTCCAATATAGAAGAGATAATAGCGAAAACTGCGCTGAACGCATACTGCTATGGCTCCACAATTCCGGTGCATCAGTAGATCATAATGATCTTGGAACTTTGCAACTGGGTGACTTCTTATCGCTTGATGTCAGTTCTATTCGCCGACTCATACAGAGTCCAGCCTACACTGTCATGCGAAGATTTACACTCGATAAGCGAATATGGCTAAGCCACTAATAATACACCACAAAGTGTTTGAGAAAATCAAATGAACTACTAATGTCTGCTGACCACCACAGACGTACACCTCCACAACTGACAGATTGCTCTTAAATTTTGTTCGGATTCGAATATTATTTTCTCCGGGATCTGAAAGAGACGCCTAAATAAGCTACGCGAACGTTTTGACGAGGACGAGATCGAGGAATATCTCATCGGTGAATACACGGAACCTGGACAACAGTGCGGTCATCTAATGATTTCTATTTCCGTGGGCCAAATCTATATTTCTACCGCTCCAAATGGCCGCAAAATGTCAGAAACAAAAGTTCTTGGTCAAATGAAATCGACGGTTTCCGTTGTTGAGGATTGCCACTTGTTTGCAGAACGTGTGGTCGTACCAGAGTAGCTGCGAAGACTTGTTCCGCATCAGCTACATAATGGACATGAAGGGACCAATCGGCTAAAATGATCGATCCGAAGCTATTTACCTTGATTCTATAAATACAGGCAATTTTTTTCACAATTTTGGACGCCCACAGCAGGTGGCCGGAGATTTTTTCATGAGAAAAAAGGTGACGCGGCAACTGTTAACAAGCTACAGGAAGTGCTTGCAGTTTCGGCTATCCTGAGAAGCTCCTTTCCGGGAAACGGTTCATAGATCGTCACAATTTGCGGACTTCTGCCTTGCCAGTGTACTGAACAGGATAGAACACCCTCATATCACGTACATTCAAACGGCATATCAGAGTGACCCATGGATACTTTCAAGAGAGCTTTGGTTAAGACGGCAGTGGACTGAAGGACAGCAAATAATCCGACTCCAAAGCCGCCGCGCCGGAGGAAAATCCCCCTGCAGATTCACCAATCTACTGCACACCTAGACACACCTTTGATATTCTGAAGCCTTCCCAGCAGACTTGGTGTAAGACGTGAACTCAACAAACACCAGAAGACATTCAATGCCTATTTCGCCGCCCGTTGTAGTGCAATTGAATGCCTGAAGACCTATAGTGGAATGAAAATTTTGGGACGGTGGCTGGGACAACTTCCCTGTATGTATGCTACAAGAAGTTCAAAGAATAAACGCTTTATAATTTTGACAAGCCATGCCATCTTCACTAACGCTCAAAGGGATTGAAGGCCAAAACCACTTGGTGTAAGGATGGTTATCTTCCTAACAGTTATCCAAAAATGCCGGAAAAGCAAAATGGAGGACGTCAGAGAAGTCGGAAATGCCGGTTGCTGTTTGTACCCTGAAGCAATCAATCTGTCAAGCAAAAAATCGATGACGGGTGGCCACCGAACTCCGATCCAAAAGCACGGATTCTAGGTCAAATGTGTGGTTTACTTACCGCAATGTTGCTTGTGATTTTTGCACTTCCTTAATACCGAAAAGCTATTCTATTCCTTGCTGCGAGTATTTTTCCAACACCGAGGCTTATGACCGGGTACGGTCCTCAAACCCTCATGAAGGACGCTGTTATTCGCGTCGGTTCGGGGACTGATGTTGTGGATAAACTGTCTTTGGGATGAACACACTGAGTAAACCCTGAAATAAATTGTAATCCTGACAGATGTGTCAAAGCAGGACGGGCACACCAAGGGAGGCCAGGTGACCAGCACGGGATTCGCAAAAATTGCTCGGGTTAATCTGTAATTAAACCTAAACGCAATAAACCGTAAGTTATCTAGCATTCATTGATGAATTTCCTGCTGTCAGTTTGATGATAACTCTCTACTTTTGTTTCGAGAAACATAATCACATAATCACACTAACCGCATGTCTATCAACAAAATGGCTGTTAATGTGGACTAATTTTGGCATTAATGTGTTCATCATTTTCACGTTTCAATCATTGAAGCGTACGGCGCACGGCACATTTGACAACAAATTTATATCTGGTGTCTTTCTCGCATTTTCATTACTGAAAGCACCATCGATTCCCGATGCACTCAACACAATCAAATAAAAATGAAACCAGTTTGATATATCCTTCGAGAGATATGAAAAGCTGGTGCTTGCAACCATTTAAAATAACCGTAATTTGTTTACTTACCAATCCCATTATATTCAAGATCACTGAGTGAGGACGTATTAGGCAAACAATCTAGTAGTGTTAACATTTTAATACAGACGGTTGCTAGGATAAGTGGAAGAAACCTTCAACGGAGAAGAATTATCGGTTCCTGCTTGTAGGGTGCAATAAACCTAAGTCGATTATTGTCAAATCGAATTACATTGAAGGGGGTGCTAACTACTGGTGTTCCATGGCCTCAAACATATTCGAAATATCTGCCTATTCACACAATTATTTATTGGCTACTTTGTCTACTCCACCGGGGTCAGTATAGGATCTCTATATCAATACTGCGTTAAGGATCATTAGTTAACAATTATTCAAATATATCCCACAAACCGCACATATCGCCGTGAGAATGTACGCAAAAACAATCCCATGAACCAGCTTCAAACAGAATTTACCCGACCTTAACTTCCTTCCATTTGACCTACATGTTAAGTTTACCCGGGGGGAATCAATCATTTTCATGTATGTTATATGATTACGAATATGGTTGGGTTCAAATATTTGCTTCGCTGAGGATCAGTGAGTTCTGTTAATCTTCGTAGCCACGAATTCAGCACAGCTTTTAAAAATGGAGTCATAATTAAGAACGGATTGAAGAAGCTGAGTTTTCCATTGGCTTTTTGTATAGGAGGGTTTATATTCAAAAGATGCCTACAATTCAATCGAAAATTGAAACAGCAGCTACGATGTTCGGATGTTACTCCATGGGTTGATATCATCCGGAATTCAAATTTAGTAGGTCTCGTCCAGGTAACTTAGTTGATAATGTCACATGGAATTTGTTTTGCTAAGCCTAAGGCTGCTGTACTAACGGTGCTGTGTTCTTCTTCACCGGTTTTTCGTGGAGGAGTAATTCTGGGAGTTATTTTAGTACTAAGGATTGCTCAAGGACAAACACGATGCAACGAACTTCATCAATTATACATCCGTCCGGAAAGCACTTTCAAAATTTTTGATTTTAAGAGTCGTCCAAAATCCAGCAACAGCATCGCAGCGTTTCTCAACCTCTCTGGTAATAAAGATTTCCAATCGAAGGCTTAATAAACAAACCTGCGTACATGGCATGATTATTCATTTTTGATTCACGTGGTACGGTCAGTCGGCTTTCCTCCACGTTGAACATCGATATCTGTTGCAACCAGTTTCCTATCTTAGCTTGGACGGTCGTCACCATTTCAAATAACTCGCCATCCACCAGGGAGGATTAGCAACATAAACTGGACTAATCGCATAGTTGCTGAAACGTTTAGACAGCTCACGAACACTTTTGCTTCTATTAAAGCTCATCAGGTAGGCGCACTTTTTGGGTTTCCCTCTGGCGTTTTTCTGGTGCTCTAGCTGCGTATTCGGTTGAAGAGAACAATCACTGACGAGATTCAGCCACATTCTTTGTGTCTCCCGTCGATAACTATCACGCATGCATTTGTGAAAAGCAGCGTGGGTTTCCCGCGTTTTTCTGGTGCTCTAGCTGCGTATTCGGTTGAAGAGAACAATCACTGACGAGATTCAGCCACATTCTTTGTGTCTCTCTCCGATAACTATCACGCATGCATTTGTGAAAAGCAGCGAATCCAGCGTTCAAATAGAACATGAGGTTGACGGAAACTCGGAAACTTCGACCACCTGATGAGCCCGAAAACTGGCAAAACTAGCCAAAGTTTGTTTTGTTTCATTTAGTTCGGAAAGTTTGCTGCATCTGCTATGTAACTGAAATCTTTGGTGTGTTCTCCCCTAGCAGCCAAGGAGCTTATATCAAAACGCTTCGAAATGCCTAAAATTAATTATGCTGATAGCCAAGGACACTTCCTGTAGATACTTTTTTGGAAACGGCCCGTTTTCGGCTCGATTCTTAGTGCGAATGGCTTGAAATCTATCCCAGTATTTAGTACGAAGGTCCCATTTTCTTCTGAATGCCGAATTATTTTGGTGGACGTTAGGATTAATTTTGTGTGAGCACGCTTTCCTGTTTGTTTGAAAGCATCTTTTGTCATCAGTCCGAACCTTCGTTGCGCATGT
>NW_008752291.1:23355-31371 GCF_000715545.1 Opisthorchis viverrini | reverse complement strand
GTGTGCCTGGAAGATAATTGCAACGTCGGACTCACTCGACTCCAACCCTATGTGCTAACGGTGCTGTGTTCTTCTTCACCGGTTTTTCGTGGAGGAGTAATTCTGGGAGTTATTTTAGTACTAAGGATTGCTCAAGGACAAACACGATGCAACGAACTTCATCAATTATACATCCGTCCGGAAAGCACTTTCAAAATTTTTGATTTTAAGAGTCGTCCAAAATCCAGCAACAGCATCGCAGCGTTTCTCAACCTCTCTGGTAATAAAGATTTCCAATCGAAGGCTTAATAAACAAACCTGCGTACATGGCATGATTATTCATTTTTGATTCACGTGGTACGGTCAGTCGGCTTTCCTCCACGTTGAACATCGATATCTGTTGCAACCAGTTTCCTATCTTATCTTGGACGGTCGTCACCATTTCAAATAACTCGCCATCCACCAGGGAGGATTAGCAACATAAACTGGACTAATCGCATAGTTGCTGAAACGTTTAGACAGCTCACGAACACTTTTGCTTCTATTAAAGCTCATCAGGTAGGCGCACTTTTTGGGTTTCCCTCTGGCGTTTTTCTGGTGCTCTAGCTGCGTATTCGGTTGAAGAGAACAATCACTGACGAGATTCAGCCACATTCTTTGTGTCTCCCGTCGATAACTATCACGCATGCATTTGTGAAAAGCAGCGAATCCAGCGTTCAAATAGAACATGAGGTTGACGGAAACTCGGAAACTTCGACCACCTGATGAGCCCGAAAACTGGCAAAACTAGCCAAAGTTTGTTTTGTTTCATTTAGTTCGGAAAGTTTGCTGCATCTGCTATGTAACTGAAATCTTTGGTGTGTTCTCCCCTAGCAGCCAAGGAGCTTATATCAAAACGCTTCGAAATGCCTAAAATTAATTATGCTGATAGCCAAGGACACTTCCTGTAGATACTTTTTTGGAAACGGCCCGTTTTCGGCTCGATTTTTAGTGCGAATGGCTTGAAATCTATCCCAGTATTTAGTACGAAGGTCCCATTTTCTTCTGAATGCCGAATTATTTTGGTGGACGTTAGGATTAATTTTGTGTGAGCACGCTTTCCTGTTTGTTTGAAAGCATCTTTTGTCATCAGTCCGAACCTTCGTTGCGCATGTGTAATCCCCAGTCATTCTTATGCGTAACAAGCTTTTTTTCATACCTGGACTGAGTTCCTCGCTGAACCTTTTAGAACCCAGATGTAGTGCAACAAACAGCTCATCCAATGGAGCTGTGCAAAGCCGGGGACGAGGCGGAAACCCTCAACGATTCTGTCAATAATGTCTGTTCCTAATGGGCACGTGCACTGTTGTGTGCTTTCTTAAATAAAATGAATTCCAAATGGTCCATATAGTGTCATGATAACTGAAAAGCACGTGTTGATTTACACCGTCTACAATCAGTAGAGAGTTCGGTACCGACCAAGTAAGGTAACGTTTGCCGTGGTCACGGAATCCGAGCAAATGGTGAACTAACCGCATATTTATAACCACATTACAATCAATACTGTCTGGCACCTGACCACTATGTCGAATCTCCAAACAAATGAACTGATATATTTATCCGGTCGCTGGCGATTGAAAATATGGTCAGAAAATCTACGTCGTAAATTTGGTACCGTGATCAGGATACGAATGAAGATCCCGTGGCCACAGCCTTCTGAGGACGGGTATGTGCTAACTTTCCAGGAGGATTTCGGGGCGGTCGCGTAGGCGGTTAGACTGGAAACCGACCAGGGTAGTTAGACGGCACTGAAGACTATCCTCAGAGGCCTGGCGAAGGCGGCTCTAGGAGGGGAAATTTGTGCCTCTGATACGGGAAATGGCCGAGGTGCCAATGGCCACGTTACGGCCGCGGTAGAACAGGGATGATTCAACAGTGGAGGCCCTTAAAAACAAAGCTGACCGAATCACTGAAAAGCTGGCAGGCATTAGGTGGAAGGATTATGAGAGTGGGCTTTGCTCACGGGGGATGGGCTGGCATGGTCCCTTTGTAGTTACCGACCGCCGGGGTTCACTTATACAATTCAAGACGGTCGGGGATCAAAAATGATAATGTTAACTCAGCTTTAGAAGTTGTGTGGTACACCAGAAGAGCTGGCGAACAGACCAACTGCTGGGGCGGCCCAAACGGAGGCAAATAGAAATCAGTCATATGCAAGCGATATTTAAGCGGGAGGAGTGTGTATCGGTGGATAATAAGAAGAGCAAGTGTTTCTTCATAAGTCTGCATTGATCTAGTAGAAATTACGCAATTCGCACCATTAAAATAAGATTGCGTGATAGTCAGTGGATATGCAGGGAAGCTCGAGAAGATGCATTCAAGAAGACGCATATTCGCCTTTTTCTAAAAACAAGGGGAATGTGAATGGTGTACTTTAATCTCCCAAAGTCTGTTAATGTTGGGTTTGTGTTTTCTAATAAACAACTTCGCCTCAAACGGGATTCGCCCTTTCACTGGCACATTAATTAGAACCTAGCTGTTTCATGCATTGCGCACACATGCCGCCGTGCACTAAAAACCAATAGAACGTAGAGTCTTTGGTAAAGCAACCAGCTGCAAGTTCATCATTTCAGTCAAGTCCATGTCGACCTTCAAGTTGACGAAATTACGCTTGATGATTTATCGCCTCTAGGTCGGTGGGCGCAGATCGAGGTAAACATGTCTATCCCGGACGCAACACTTATCATGGGATTGCTGAAAACCCTTAAAAACTCATATTTGGTTTCGTCATACCTCGGTATCAGTCCCCGGCGTTCCCTCAACCTCATATTCTATTTGAACCCAAGTTGGACCGATTTTGAGAACTACACACAGTTGCTCATCAATTCGCTTTCGACAGGAGATTCAGATGAATCCAACTGAATAGCATGTTTGTGGCAGATTTCGGTTTTTGTTTACTCATAAATTTGCTAAATCTCCTGGACAGCTCATAACAGCTTCCGATATTCTTGGGGTTCATTGTGAAATTGTACGTCCTGAGATCCCGCCGTCTCTATATTCCTTGTTCCGTTGAAGTGAACTATACTAACGAAAGATTTAGTTGAGTCTCCTGTCAAAACCAAATTCGTGTGCAAATGAGACTAGTTGTCGAAATATTCTTACTTTAGTTAACCAGCTTAATCATGAATACACCTTCGAATTTTGCAGAGGTAGCATGCCATGTCGGATTACGGTCCCCTTTGTAGGTAGATGTCGTCGTCGAATCAAAATGGCCTGACAAGTGCATATGTGATCACTGGCTTTTTAGCTGAGGTTAGCTTCACTGACAATTTAGAGGAAGGACAAATTCGTGGAATTTCGAAATTACTTTCTATGAAGTGATGAGAAGTGGTCACTCGAGAATCCAGGCAACACGTGACCAGGTGATGTGGTTATGCGATCGGTGTTATAACCTGTCTCCGGTGACAGCTAATCACATCGCTGACTTGACGGTTAAGCGTTGAAACCACCAGGCGGTCAGTCATGGGTTTGGTTAAGAACTATCCCGATTTCCTCTAGATTTGCACTGCGAATGATCTCCGGGAAAGATGAAATAGGTTTACGGTGAATTTGCTCTTTTTGACGCAGACGGCTTTTACGTACAAAGAGAAATCTTCCCGGGATTTTTCATACTATCAACAACTGGGACTGCATCTATCCCGAGCGGAATTCATGAACAGTTAAAACGTACCATCTTATAGCAGTTCGACTCAAATTACCGTCTAACGTAGAACATCACAATAAATTGCGCGTGGTTTCGGAATGTTTCTGTGTATTTTTTTCAAGAGTGGAATATGGTCTTTTCTCCGAGGGACATGTTCTTCCCAAACCATAGGTAACATTCTGCTTTCACTTCACACCTCATTCATTATTATTGAAGCCATGTTTTTTCACTCCATTCGGGTTTCTTCATTCGCGACTGTTCGACGAACAGAGGCCTTGGAGAAACCCAGAATGGTTTAGATTTAGAGACACTATCCCGGATGATGTGTCTTCTCTTCTTGGGGTGTACAGTGTAAGTGAAACTCGTTGGTGCTGGAACGCATCTACGGTGCTTCCCGGTTCAACTAAAGGGCCACACGTTGAGTGCAATTTGCTTTTTGTTCACAAAAGCACGTTTCTCGTGCTCTTTCGATTTAACCATCTGGATCTAAAAATATTGCAAAACAGCATATTCAAAATGATTCTTTCTTCATCTACTCAAAGATGAGTAGTTTATAGTGATTCGGTTTATTATTCGGTACCCAGCGCGGAAATCCTGCATTTTCTCATCATACTCACAGAACGATAACTGCGCCACCAGAGACAACACTTACTTATGCTAAATTAGTTTATTTTTTAGCAAGGTGGCCAAAAATGTCTCAAATGAATTCCACTAGAGAGAATGGTTGTGGCGCTCTACTTGCTGGTTTAATTATCTGTTCTTTCCCATTACGGTGGATAGGTTTGCTCGCTCTTTCCTCCCTCATTCTCCTAGCTCCTTCAGACACAAGTTTGGTGCCGGCTAGAAACCAATTTCCTGATTAATTGGAAGGCGCGGAAGTAAATTATGCCATATTTACTCAGAACTAAAGGATTAGAGTGATTTTGCAATTCCTCGTTTCCCTCTCAGTTCTCGATCGAACGACGCGGCTGCAGCCTACCATAACACAGGACCCTTTCTTTGAAATTGTGCCAAACTTCCGGGATTCAGTTCAACGCTTAGACTATCGGCACCAATCGTGTTCCTGGGGCCTCATCCTCATGCACTGGGCTTGACAGCCAACCAGTCAGGTGGTATTCTTTCCCCGCCACGTGCGGGAGTGTGTAGCCGTACACATGCAACTGCAGTAAGCTGCGCGCGAGCCTTCCGTGAGGATCTAGGGTTTATGATCACTTTTGTCATGAAATCATTGTTCAAGCAGGTATGTTCTTCACTTATTCACGGTCCGGACGATCGCCCTAAATTATATCTCAATGGTTGAGTATTTCTGCTCAGCATTGATCATCACGCAATTAACATATTCGTTAAATCAATCCTAATGAATTTGAACTGCGCCAATATCGCGATCACTTGCGTCCGTTGGAGCGATGAACAAATTTTCAACCACGGGCAGTTCGAAGGTCCGTTGTTACTCCAGCATCCGGCTGTGAAACGTTCGAAAGATTCATATGCTCCCTTGGTCCATTCGTAATCCTGATTTTGCCCAAGCTAATCGAACAATGGAGAAGCAATCGTGGTAAAATCCTTGACAAACCGGCTGCTCGTCCAGGAAACTGGTGTAGTGACCGCTCTAAATTAAGAGCAGAACACTTCTTGATGTTTACCAGTTTCTCTGTAAGAGGAATAACCTCTCCGTGACCAGATTTTTACTCATGTGAGCCACTTTGTGTTGTTCGTTTATGCAATAGTTGCCACATTTCTGGAAGAGACCCTAGTTTTATACGAGAGAGCCCTTTCTCTGAGGGTACAGTTATCGTTCTGTGAATAAGACAAAACTGGTGTACGTTTCATACGCAGGGTATTGAAACATCAGTTAAATCACCATAAGCTGCTTACAATATATGAGTAGGTGAATGAGCGATTACTTTTCACAACGACGTCGGTGGTTGTAACGAGGAGGCTTTTCGCAATGACATTTTCATATCGCTGCTGTCGATTTTTAGTCACTGGTTGTTTGAAAACATCAGGCTTTTAGCGTCAGAAAAAGCACGCAAACCCGTAAGCGTTTGTTTGCTTTTTACAGTGCACCATACGCATCGTCAAATCGCGTGAGATAATTACTAAATTTTGCACGATTTGACGTCAGCCTTACTCTTGCCTCATACAATATACAGCGGTTCTGGAGTGAAAAGATCGGAAAAATTTAAGTGACGTGATAAAATTTGGTGATTAGGTGAATTATGAATCTTTGTGAATACGACCGTGTTATTGTTTTTGAGAGGACATGTTGTAGTTGCAACCAAGTCCGCATTCATGCTTTCGGAAAAAATCCTGCGTAAAGGTAATTTTCGACACATTCAGTCGTGAATAGTGTTTCATTAAATTTGTTGCTCAGATGCTGCGTCAAACACTGAGATGTTGAGAAGCACTATGGAAATGAGCATACTTCAGGATAAGTGAGATCATATGCGATTAATCATTGGAAGACATACCTGGCTTCCAAACGTTACAGTGCCTTTTTGATTTCACTTTAAACTTTTCTCACTATTCAGAATGGTTTCATTATCTATTCCATACCAGCTTCCCTCTTCACCACAGCGCGACAACCATTGGTATATGTGAGACAGAAAACCGTTAATCGTTCCGAACACCAGGCGGGATGTCGAGGGTGCGTTTCATGGGATTCAAACGTGTCAATGGAATAGATATACTGTGCTTTGCGGCTTCGGTTTCGGGACGAAATTCTGATAAAAAATAGTCGCAAAATTCTCCTTTTGTTAAAGGGAGGAAGGTGTTCGTGCAAAACATCTTTGCATTCGAATATAGCTCGTGGTCTGTTGGATTAAATTCTCGTGCGTTATGTTAAATTTTACTGTGATAGACGGATACATACACGGACTTGTAAAACTCGGTGGATTTCAACTTCGAAGACACGTGAACGCGAATTGGCATACCTCGGAAGCTGATGGAATATACGTCACATTAATGTATGGTGTGTTTCGTTGTATAGCTGCGAGACGTGGGCCCTAAGATGCTTTGGTCCATCTATGTTTGTTATCTCAGAAACAAAGCTAGTGGAAACTAATGTCTGCGAATGCACAACGGGGCTGCAGAGACGGTAATCGAAGAGTGTCATCGTAAGAACTAGATTTCATGAAGTCTCTGCATGTTCAGCTGGAACCAAAGAGACAATTTGGCAACACTTGGGACACACACAAGCTTTGTCAATGCTGACTGGAAGCATTTTCCCTCTAGATTACAAACTGTTAAGCAGAAACTACCTAAGACCGCCTGGTTTCCAGAGTAACGCATATTACTGCCGAACTTCATTATCTTGTAAATCAGTTTGCGGTACGTAGAACATCGTCAAACGTTCCATAAATCTCTCTGAATATTTGAAACGGGGCCATAACTCCCATGTACACTTTTATGCCATGAACGCATCCCAGCCAACCAATTGATGTAAAAAAATTTAGAAATAGGTAGCATCTTGAGTTTAGCAACTGGGCAATTGTGGTGAAGGTTCAATGTATTTATCCACGCATCTCTGTTAAGCAATCTATCTGTGTCTCTATAATTGCCTATCTGTATGTACCTATGTACCGATGCATGTATGTATATATGTATGTATGTGTGTATGTATGTATGTATGTATGTATGTAAGTATGTATGTATGTATGTATGTATGTAAGTATGTATGTTATGTATGTATGTATGTATGTATGTTTGTATGTATGTATGTATGTATGTATGTTTGTATGTATGTATGTATGTATGTATGTTTGTATGTATGTATGTATGTATGTATGTTTGTATGTATGTATGTATGTATGTATGTTTGTATGTATGTATGTATGTATGTATGTTTGTATGTATGTATGTATGTATGTATGTTTGTATGTATGTATGTATGTATGTATGTTTGTATGTATGTATGTATGTATGTATGTTTGTATGTATGTATGTATGTATGTATGTTTGTATGTATGTATGTATGTATGTATGTTTGTATGTATGTATGTATGTATGTATGTTTGTATGTATGTATTGTATGTATGATGTATGCGTGTATATATCTGTGTATGCATGCATGACCTCCTCCGAGTCTCCAGAAGCATTCTGCATTCATGAAAATCACAGGCCCGGGTGATCCTAAGTTCACATTTGTGCATCCATTGACATAGTTCTTAATATCGAACGAAGGGTATCCTTCCCAATAGCCGACAGGAGCAGCACGTATCAATTACCCGTTCCTCTAAACAAAACGGAAAATACTCACATATGGTAGGTCTCATAAAATACAGGCGCGACAGCGGCCTGGGATAGGACTTATGGAGCCTGACCGGTTTGTTGATTGTAGAAAAAAGTGGAGGATT
>NW_008752291.1:3975-22812 GCF_000715545.1 Opisthorchis viverrini | reverse complement strand
GAGCTATAATGAGACCGTTTAGTGAAGTGGTTCGTTTACCAGATAATGCCGTAAGAAATGACTGTTCAAATATACAACTCAAAATCTCGTGTATTGCACCGGACAAATACCGCAATTGACCCATCATTCCGGGTTGACAGTTGATCATAATGACCTTCGAATTTTCCAAAAGGCAGACTTCCCATCCCCTGAAATAAACGATAGAGAGACGCTCATCAGTGAATTGCCAAATAAGATGTCGTCCTGTTCCATACAATGAACAAGCGGCTTATCATGCGACCGTAGCTCTGCGCTTTAGTATTCACGTGTACGTGTAGAAGGATTCGATTGATCAATAAACAGAATTCCCGAAAACGTTTCTCAGATATCACTGCATTGCACTGATATCCACCAAACCTATGGTACTCTCACCTACGTTTGCTCGTTGAGGTTCATCACGAAATTCAAATTTCCATCAACTAACTTTGTGAGGATCGGACCGAAGCGGAGTGTCCGATCTGCCGCCGTACCTTTCAAATGTGTGCTTCGTCGTACTCTCAAGTTTACGAAGCAGGTAACTTTTATCATGTCGTTGCCCGTCAGTTACTAAAGCGTGCGTACATTAATCTATGTTCAAAATGTTCAAAAACTTAGGACCATCAAGTGAACATACTCATGGCCTCATTATGTTCGATGAAAGCACGTGTTCTATTCACACAAAATATTCGTTACAATGGACAAATATGTCGCTCACCACTGATATTTCACGGGATTTTCTTTTCCATGAGATATGTTCGAACCATTTCACGCAACGAGCTTGTTCAATGAGGATATCGTCACCTAGTATCGTTCAGACTTGGGTGGCGCCACGACTCTGTGCCGTGTAAACTTTTTCCTACACTGGGTTAATTGTACATAGTTCATATATATTTGAGGTCATTTTGTACCATCGCCCTCGGATTTACGAAATGCGTGTTTAGTATTCTCGTCAGTAACTGCGTGCACAATCACTTTGAGTAAGCCTCTCACAAGTCAGTCAAGATGAATTACTTCACTCCAGGGGAAAATTGGTTTATCCGTTTCTGACTATGGGTTATTATTACAACATAGGCATCAATTGCCACTGTTAACAATTTTCGGAAGTATTCAAATATGCGCACTTTTTAATTGTCTAAACTGGTGAAACTTGGATAACATTGTGAAAAATTTAACTCACGTGACCTCGACGTTAACCTTTTCCGTCAATTTTGCGCTATCTTGTTTGCTTTTCTGCCATAACCAGATTCTTTAGCGGATCTAATAAGTAAATGAACAGAAACTTGGATAAAACCTTTTCCAATTATAAGTTGAACAAATTAAGTTCTACCGATCCCGCATGTAGTCAGTCGGGATAAAGGAGGAAAGAGAGATTGTCTATAGAATAGGCGATCAAAGGTGATAGACTCATCCGCACAATAAACAAGGTTTATTAACTGAAGGAGCATTCGCGTAAACGAAGTCCAAAAAATCAGGCCATAGCACAACAGCAATTCAGAAACAACCAGTCAAAATGTACTACCGAAAACAGAAGTCGAAGTGAGGGCCAGTCGAATATGGAAAGGCAGAATGAAACACATAAGCAATTAGAAAACGATCAATCAGAACATGAAAAAAAGTCTGCAGACGGAAATTTCTTAATGCGCCAATCGAATTCAGCGGTTGCCAGCCACGACGCAGCACAATTGGAAATCATCCGTTTGGACCCCGATAAGTGTAGGCTCTATTCAGCTTGTCACAGCCTTATAATATCAGAAAAGTATGGAGTAAATTCAAAGTCAACCACTAACTCAAGATGTAACTTCGGTTGGTAATGAAACATATGCAAGCTGATAACTACGAACAGAGAACTGATGAACACCATCTTGATCTACGACGAACAAACGGAACATTTTCAGATCAGTTTTAGATAAAAACATATAGCTTCTTGGATATCCGTGTTTAAAATGTAAGGATCGCCCACATGGTCATGATAGTTTTCCTTAGTAGTGTATATATTACGTAGATATTTAATTAAACAGATGCAATTAGGCTAACAAGGGCGTCTTTGCGAAATAGCTGAGTGTGACTCTTCCAACGGCAAGATGAGAAAACTAGCTAAAGTGGACAACTGCCTCCAACCAACTTCATGCATTTAAAACAATAGGCATCAACCAACAGACGTCCAGAGTATCGTATTTCTATCCACGTATTCACGTGGCCATGCAAACAGCAGACTAGTGGAAGTTAATTTAGCTACTGATTATAACCAGCAGCGTATACAAAAAAATATTCTAAACTACGTGTTCAATATGTTTCCATTTCCGCGGGTTTCCTAGTCGTGCACTCCTATCCTTGAGAGCGCCAGCCAATAAGCTACTCTTCAAGACCACTTTAAACATTCTGCCCAATAAGAGAGATCCTAATGACAACGTGTTCATCTTCTACTCTGGCCTTGGCGGGATTTCCTTTATTACCTTCCTAAATGAATATGTAAGTTTAGTTAATTTTGGTAACTACGGTTTTAGCACACAGTTTTTTAGTTGGAAGCGAAAAAGTGAACGGATTGAAAACGCTTACGTAAACATAACATGTTGGTGCAATGACATCCGTAATACTTCATAAAAAGAGTTCATGGTCAAGCTGTTCTACACATCAACCGTAAAACGGAAAACAAGCTACGACATTCGTATGTCACTCTCAGGAGTGCTATCCCTAGCAATTCACTTTTGATGGGTTTCATCAAGCTGTTTTAATTCACACCGTCACGTATCTTGGTTTACAATTTTCAAGGTCGTTTGACTCACATGATTTCGAAGTTGCCCCATTCAGACTGCTAAGCAAACGTAGATAAAATAAACCAAGAAAATGGTCGCATCCGGTCAATCATGAGGCGTAAAAGATACAACGATCGGGTCAGCCAAATTCTTCCTGACAAGACAACTTACAGCTTTTCGCTTCCAGAGCGACAGTACGAATCTTTAATAGTATGAAGCGTTTGTATTTATGTATGGGAAGCCAGTCCTTGATGGAAAGCCGAGAAGCAATGTACAACTGTTCCATTCTTATTGAGAATCATCCGTGGTGCGCTTGATAGATGCAGCGTGCAACCATTCAACCACAAGTGACCAACCAACAGCCTGATTTATCCGCACTAAGTCAGGATCTCACGCCACCCATTCTTCAATCAAGGGATCCACATCACTGGTGACTGAATCATCGGGTGACTCATCTCGAGCTCACGAGAATTTTTCTTCTTGTCTCGCGACAGCTGTATTCCATGGAGTTGAACGATACCCTCGCCCACATGCATTCCAAAAATGAGTTCAACAAATTGGTGCTATACGTGGATTCTTGCAGCTCTGGCTCTATGTTTCGCGATGTTCTCCCTTCAAATATTGGAAGTGAGTGGCGTTAGTTTCTGGCTAGTTCTTACATGGCTCTTGTGAAATAGCATTCCTAATATCAATCACATATGGTTTAAAAGCGGCGTTAACCAAATAAACTGAACGAAATTCCAAGCTTGATTTATCCTTGTTCTCTTCGCGGTCTTTGTACGGTAGTAGCCATTGACTCTTTGCAACAAGTGTTTAGCCGATGATAGCACAAAATCCAGCCTTCATCGATTAGCGCCGCTGCCGCTGCTGAATCCCTTTCATATGGGTGGAGGAAATCACTGTGTAACCGGTACAACCCCTGTTATATTTTGCTGTTCATTTGCAGCAACCACCAATGCCAAGTGGATATATTTGTTGTAAATTTTAAGTGGGTTGTGGGTCTTTTATAAAAAGTACACTTCAACCCCTCAAACAGCAGGTCTAATGATTGTGGCGTAACTACCTTTGACATCAGTGGTCTTTTTACAGGGAGTTTTGCCCTGAAAAAAAGATTATACATTCACGCACCTATAGGATTTTGGCGGACTGACCCAACCGAACCCAGACAAATGTCTTGTTCATGAGTGTTTTCGGCAAGTTCTGCCCAGTCTGCGTCCCAGTTATGATTGTTTTCGGGAAATTGAAAGACCGCGTCTACCCGATTCGCCGCAATAAGCATGAAAACTATTTTGTTCTGTCAATGAAATGTCCGCGGCATTCTCATTCGTGTGTGACTTCTCGACGTCTTGCAGCTTCAATATTTCTGTGAAACACAGGATCCGTTTATCGATAATTAACCTCAATTCCTCACATTTATTTGAAATTGACCCAGTACTATCTGTTGACTAAACCCCGAAACCTGCAGTCTACGTGACAACATCATCCAACGATGTTTTGTTCGGACAAGGAAATCGATGTTTGTCCAGCGGACGAATACTCGTATGTATGGGTTCTAGAATCGGAATTCGTAAGATTTAAAAGATCTGTTGCAGATAAGCCTGTCAGTTTTGGATGGGTAATCCGGTGGTATTTATCAGCAAGTGTTAATTCATTTGATTCCCAAAATCAATTATTTTTTGTTTTCAAGCATGAAGAGGATTTATGGCAATTCAGACATCACGGTCCTCCGGTGGCCACAAAATAATCAAACCATTGGTTGTATGTCCGAAATTTCTCACTATCTTCCCAACCAGGTTCGCCTCTGATCTTGCAGAGTGATATGAAATGATCTCTAAAAGTCTGGGTGCTATCTGTGTAATTCGCGCTTTACGATGGAGACCGCCTGAGTCCCACCGTGACTGTCCTTGAATCGATGTTATTGGAGTTCATGTTGTCATTTTCGGTTCAGATCGCCTTAATGATTTTATGGAGATGCAGGCGCATCGGATTAATTGTGATGGGCCAGCAGCAAATGGTTTCCCCATTCATTTTGATTCTTCTCCATCTAATATGTCTTTGAATGAATATTGAGTGCACGCAGGGAAGCGTCAATATAAACTATGAATGTTGCAAGTGCTGACGTTGATGCTAATGATGATATTATCATCATCAACGATGATGACGCTAACAATGACGATGGTGCTGGTGGATAACTTGAACGCCTTCATCTCAATACATCTGTCATAATGAATCGGTATGCCAATGGCGTTCGTGCTGTCAGTTTCTATTCAGATTGTTTGACTAGGTCTCGGATATGTAGGTATCTCGGTTGTATGCTGTAGGCTAGCCCAAGTTTTTCCTTCGTGTTCCATTATCCTTTCTTTTTCTACTAGAAATAATTTCGAAACTTCTGCGGCAGTGGATCATCAGCATTTCATCTGTTGTTGTCCTCGATCATGATGACGATGGCGATGAAGATGATGATGGTGGTGATGTCGTAGAAGATGTTTGTTATGGTGATCATCATCATACAGCATCAAATTCTTTATGATAAGTTGTATGTGCATGTATGGTATCCATGTACAGCGCAGTACTCAATAATTTATCAGCGGTATGTCGTTGCCTACCTAGGTTATCTTCACTTTAGTGATAGTTTCAATGTTTTGACTGCATCGGATGTGTCTTAAAATTGCGTAAGCTGATCACACCGCATCACGTTGCCCCCCTATGTCATTATCTCTCACTCACACGCAGAATGACCTAAAAACGCGTACACTGGGTGAACAATACACGGTGGTGAGAAAGAATACAACATTGAGTCACGTGATGAAATATGGCGAATTGGTGAGTCAAAAAAATGCCACTGAGTGATTCATTTGTGTCACTTGTAGAAAGTCGAACTCTTGTGAAAATGAGTTTATTTATCGAGATGACAGTTGTATTTTTGTTAACTATGATAGGTGACGGTAAATTTTGGGAATATTTGGTCAGGAACTTCTTGGTCAGCAAACATGTTAGTCCAGGCATCTAGATATCTAAGCCTAGCCAGTGTCACTTTTCGGAAATTCCAAGGTCATTATGATCTACTGATGCACCGGAACGATGGGTTGATAGCAGTATGTGTTCAGTGCAATATTCGATATTTTGAACTGTTTACTGAAACAGTTATTTTCTACGCAACTAAATGTACACGGAATCAAGTGACCACTCCAACTTTCAATAAGAGTGCAATACATTGGGCTGATTACAAATCGATTTTAAACAATCACTTCAGTGACAGCAACACTCACCACTTCAGGGTCGATGTCGACGCTGATTGATATATAGATTACACGGATAGATAGACAGATAAATAGATAGATATATAGATAGATAGATATTTATACAAATATATAGACAGATAGATAAATAGTTAGATAGATAGACAGATAGATAGATAGATAGATAGGTATACAGATAGATGGAGAGAGGAAGAGGGACAGACAGACAGATGTGTAGATAGGCACGTTTTTAGATGAATAACGGACAATCTACATAAACACATGGAGCGAGGGAATCATATATCAAAACATCGAGCGTCTGATGGTTGCCCGTAGCATGATGAGTGATAATCGAGCCGATTTCGAAAACCTATCAGTTCAACTGAAAAGCGTTTCAACGATTGCAATTATTCGTCCATTTCATGTTACATCCTCCGAAGGAACATTGTGTTTACCAATGACCAAGGAAAGAACACAGAATTTATCACCTGCTAAACTCAAGGTGTTACCTAATTCCGCAACGGAATCGTTGTTTCATCAAAGGGTTTGGTTGGATGTGTTCATGGCATAAAACTACACATGATAGTTAAGGCCCCGGTTCAGATATTCAGCGAAATCGATGAAAAGTTTAGTGATGTTCTAAGTACTTCAAACGTATTTACAAGGGTAATAATTTCGTCAGTAAGTTGCTTTACCCTGGCAACCGAGTGATTTTATGTAGTTTCTTCTTGTAGTTTCTTCCTGATTACAGTCAAATGCTGTAGATAGAAAGCCCTCTTGCCATGCGCATTTATTTTCAAAGTCCCGACGCTTGATGGAGGCCGCAACGGAAAAAGAACATGAAACCGCTCGGCGAAAGCTGCACCGTGAACTTCAGGTTTGTAGTTTCCTTTTCATATCCGGATGATCGCAATAAAGGAACTGAATGCAAGATAAATGATTATTTAGGTTTATTCGTGTGGTGGGGAAAGGTATTGAGGATGCATGGGGACAGGTAAACGTCATCAGTCCAATATTTATCGGCCGTTTACTCAAGCCACCCAAAAGTTCAGCGTGATTCGTTCAGATGTGCGACAAATCGTTTTATAGTCTACCTACAACCTCCCGCAACTCTTCCTTTTGCTTCTTTCAGCTTGGCCACCTCGTCAAGAAAACGTTCCCCGCCATCGTCAGGGACGTGACGACCCACCATAAGCCAACACTGAAGGGCTCGTCTAAAAGGGATGAGCTCATGTGTTTCAGGGCAGCATTCGATCAAGTCCGGACCTGCTGCTTCACAATTCAGCAGGCAAGATGACCTCGCGATGCACGGAAACAAGGGTGTGTAAAAATACGCATACAGTACTAGCCAATGCATTCACCCACGGCATCACTTAAGGCGAGCATCATTCTCAAAATTACTCTTAGTTAAACTTCCAGGAAATGAAATTTCGGGGCAAATGTGGTGCTCGCTTTTGAGTTCAGTTCAGTTCAATTCAGTTCAGTTCAGTTCAGTTCAGTTCAGTTCAGTTCAGTTCAGTTCAGTTCAGTTCAGTTCAGTTCAGTTCAGTTCAGTTCAGTTCAGTTCAGTTCAGTTCAGTTCAGTTCAGTTCAGTTCAGTTCAGTTCAGTTCAGTTCAGTTCAGTTCAGTTCAGTTCAGTTCAGTTCAGTTCAGTTCAGTTCAGTTCAGTTCAGTTCAGTTCAGTTCAGTTCAGTTCAGTTCAGTTCAGTTCAGTTCAGTTCAGTTCAGTTCAGTTCAGTTCAGTTCAGTTCAGTTCAGTTCAGTTCAGTTCAGTTCAGTTCAGTTCAGTTCAGTTCAGTTCAGTTCAGTTCAGTTCAGTTCAGTTCAGTTCAGTTCAGTTCAGTTCAGTTCAGTTCAGTTCAGTTCAGTTCAGTTCAGTTCAGTTCAGTTCAGTTCAGTTCAGTTCAGTTCAGTTCAGTTCAGTTCAGTTCAGTTCAGTTCAGTTCAGTTCAGTTCAGTTCAGTTCAGTTCAGTTCAGTTCAGTTCAGTTCAGTTCAGTTCAGTTCAGTTCAGTTCAGTTCAGTTCAGTTCAGTTCAGTTCAGTTCAGTTCAGTTCAGTTCAGTTCAGTTCAGTTCAGTTCAGTTCAGTTCAGTTCAGTTCAGTTCAGTTCAGTTCAGTTCAGTTCAGTTCAGTTCAGTTCAGTTCAGTTCAGTTCAGTTCAGTTCAGTTCAGTTCAGTTCAGTTCAGTTCAGTTCAGTTCAGTTCAGTTCAGTTCAGTTCAGTTCAGTTCAGTTCAGTTCAGTTCAGTTCAGTTCAGTTCAGTTCAGTTCAGTTTAGTTTGGTTTAGTTTAATCTAGTTCAGTTCAGTTTTGTTTACTTCAGTTCAGCTTTGTTTAGTTCAGTTTCAACAGATTTCTAACCATCATAATACAATCACCACGAAAATTTGATAGATGGATTTTGGAAGTGACACACAACAGTCGTGAAAAGTAGTTTCAATGTTTGTGAAGGGTCCCTGAGTTCAACACTGCTAAGGAATATACTTTAGCATGATCCGGCTATCAAATCTGGCTGGAATCATTGGGTTTATTATTCAAAAACGTGAAATTTCGGGGAACATTTACAGAACAAGTCGATGTATAACCGACAGAAAGCTGGAACATTTGGTGCGCTAAAACTGTAGAAAGACAAGCCCATGATGTTACCGATGACCAATGAACTCAGATCAGTTTATATGAAAACCTGGGTCTTATTTGATTGTGCATCGTAGTTACAATGTTTTGACAACCACTTTCAAACCTCTGGTCATTCTTTGTAGGACGGTATATATCCAGCTTTTTTATCAACGAGAACATCCCCCTTTTCACAAAACACGGATGCTCAGCTATTGCGCCTGCTTACCTTCTGGGCAACCGGCACTGTGCCCTTCAACAGTCTTTCCGTAGAGGAGATACTCTGCAAGTAATTTCACTGTTTAGAATTGATCAGGGACAAACACCCAAAACCACTTCACAGGTGTCACATCTTTCCGGAAAGCATACCATATCATTGTTGTTTCCAAGAATCTTCCAATATTTTTGGAACCCACAAAACCAGTCTGCATACAGGAAGTTCAAAGAAAAGTACAGGCAATCTCCTGGTTCGTCTTCTTTCATAAGATTTGATCTGATTGCGGAAGTTTGTAAACTGAAAAGAACCCAGACACTTTTGTAATGCACCACTCACAAGGTTGCTGAAAATCCCCCGACAGCTTACGACCGGTTTCGCCCTTCTTGGGGCTCGACAGGTAGGAAAACTTCCTGAGATCCCATCAGCCTTGCGTTCTACATGATCATTCAGTGAAAGCCAACCTTCATTGGCGCTTCACTTGTGTCCCCTATCGAAATCAAATGCGATCACAAGCGGGAGCGTTTGTCAAAAGCTGTCGGGTTCAAGTAGATCATGGAGTTGACGGAAACTCTGGGACTGCGACTATCTGATGAGGCTAAAGACGGGGCGTAACCGGCCATAGTTTTACTACGTATTTTTATCGTAGTGTTCACACAGTATCACTCATCTGCTGAACAATTTCCCGTATTCTTCGCTAGCGTCGTGAGAGTTTATATCAAAACGTCTCGAAATATCCAAAATTCAGACATGCCTATACACACCAACCCCACACTCAAATGCCAGTTTTGATCGCGGACCCAATATACACTTGCAATTCAGTGTGCCTCACTGACAATCTTCCCCACCGTTTAGCACAATGGCCAGTTTTCACGAGAATGCAGAACCTGTTGGTGGACGTCAAGAGGAATCATGTGTGAACACACCTTCCTGTTCATTTGAAAGCATTTTCTGTCATTAGTACAATTCTATGCTCAAAATGTAGGAGTCGTTCGTTTCCATGTTTAGAATGACTTCCTAGCTGATATTCTGTTATATATCTGTCTTCAGGTCACCGAGGTAGCCCAGCATACAACTCATTTAATGGAGCTGTGCAAAGCTGGATATGAGGCTGAATTCCTCATCGACTCTGTCCGTAATGTCTGCTCCTAACGGACACGCAACGTTTTGTGTGCATTTGCCAAAATAAAATGAATGAAAATTGAAAAAATTAAATAAAATTTATGAACTGGTGCGTATCGTGTTTGCCATCATCACGAAACATGCGTAATGATTTTCATCAAGCTAGCCATCCAATGATAGTTCGGTAAAAACCAAAAACCTTTAGTTAAAACCATCCGGATTCTAATGTCTTGTGGACTCATCAAGACGCCTCCACATTCCTGACGTACCCGTGAACGTTAGGTGCACATGTCGAACAAAATTAGACTAGTTGGCCAACACAGGTAGAACAGTTGGGTGTCGTCTGTCGACTCAACACATTGCTCAAATTTAAATCGTTCTCCTGATCACTCCAGCCGTTATAGTGACGCATCATTAACCTTAGCCTCATCATTAACTAGTTGATGTTCATGCGCGCGAGACTGGTAGGGATCGACTCCAAGCCAGATGTATCTAGTTTAGAATTAATTTCCAGGTATTCCGAAGAGGAAATTTTGGATATATCGGATGCGCATTGCCACACAGAAATCAGCACCATGGACAGACCGATTACCAGGGAGGAAGAATACCAGATTATGAACTGACCAATAAATCGCCAGGCGACAAAACAGGCCAGTTGGTCACTCGGTTGTTACACAACAAAATCTGTACAACTATTCTTGAAATGACCCGCTACCCATAAGATTACTGAAAAGCCCTCAGCAACTCACCGGAGGTCTCACTTTCCTAGGTTTCATTTGATAGGAATACAATCCGTAGTTCAATTAAAGCAAGGTTGATAGAAAATCGCAGACGAATAAATCAACATCGATCGTGCTTCTGATAGATGCCTGAACGCTAATCACATTCGGTCGTCCTTCTGTGGCGTGCACGGACAATCTTCTGCTCTTGCTGAATTGATTGAATGATTGACTGACTAAGATGCTTGCCGGCTTTCCTATTCAAACTTTGGTGGAATTTCAGGGTCTCAGTAGGTTCCGATCATCCTAGGGTTACTTTCGCGTATCGAACCTTTCTGTAGATACAAATACTCTTATTCGCACATTACCTACTCATCAACGGGGACATAACTGTACCCAAATAAATCTCTCGTGTATAATGGTCTATTTTAAATTGGATTGTAAACTAAACTAAGTTGCGGAATAATGTTCGACGACGAAAGGTTCATTCATCTCGGTGCGCGAATTACTCGTGGTATTTTTTGTGTCCCATGGATATACCACTTAAACTTTGACACTCCCGAGGATGTTTTGAGCACCTTATGCAGGAGCATGATATTTGACCCAGTCGAAATTCCCTGGACAAGCTTAATGTGAATTGGCATTTTGTTTCTCTAGGCTGCAGGTTAACCAACCTAAATGATGTCTTCCCACAATAGAAGATATAAGATTGAGCAAGTCGCATGAAACTTAACATATCACGTCTTGCCGGGACTGGTCGTGCTACGAAGACGACAGAAGAGAATCATGCAACTCAGTCCAGCCCACCTCCCAAGTTTATTTTATTTACAACGAAACTCATGGTACAACTAGCAGGTGCTCCATCTTGGTGTAAGGACCTTCGCTTTAGAGAGCTAGAGATAGCTCAGTGAATAAGGCGCGAACTTACTGGTCGGATGGTTCGCGGTTCGGGCCCAAACCTGGCATTTCGGCTGCTCCCGCCTAGAATTGGGCAGTATCTCAACCCCCGTAATTGTTTGGGTGGCACGGTACAGCATCTGAATGATTAATTTATATACTTTGCAGATGGTGTTCTTCAAATATGTCGTTTTGTTCGGACACCAAAAGATCAGTTACAAGGGATTCATTAGTATTTGAAACAGCAGGAGCACCATTAACAGATTGACCTCTGGTATTGACGGAAAATTGGTACGTCTCAACACCCACGAAATGGTCTGTAATATTATTCATAACTTGTTGCAATACAGCTGGTGAAACATTCAGACCAAAGAGTAGCAAATTGTATCGGAATAACTCAAAAGGTGTGTTGATCACGGTTTTCTATAGATCGATTATTCAGAACGCACTTGAACCTTATAAACGATGCAGTACATCTTCGGGTTATTCTGTAGTGCATGTACATTGTAGTACCCGCGTAATCGGCGTTGGCCGGTAGTCTTCACACATTCTCAGAGTAATACCATAAGCCCTTATTGGTGTAAATATCAAAGTTGCCCAATTCGATGATTCGACAGGAGTCAGTATTCCTTTCCCACACACTGAATTTAATGCTTGATGAGCGGGTTCCTGCACGCCAAATGAAATCATTCGTCTCTTATAAAATAAAGGATCTTCTCTGACTTCGAGTCTCACCTTGGGTAACTGCATGCCATCTGTGACCTTAGGACACTCTAGAATCATTTGTTTGAGTTTATTCTCATTAACAGAGTTCAGTAAGATGATATTGGTTTGCAGTGAACGCAAAACTTTGAGCCCGATAATCAATTGTCCAAGGGTTGAAATTAAAAATTGCAAACGATAGAGGTAATTTGGGACAACCGCACAGGGATAGTGCAACTACCGACTAGGGATATACAACGTCCACATCGATACCGCTAAAGTCATCATATGTAGGCACTATCATGACACGGAACAAGAATGCAGTTAGATCTGACTGTGGAATAATAAACCCAACACCACCAGTTTCAACAATGAAATTACGAGCTGTCTTAAAAACATGTGACAAATATCGGAACAAAATAAATCTGGAGATGACTTTAGATAGTGCTTTCACTTCAGCATTTGTATCAGAATTTTAGTGATACACTATTTGGATTAACAGACATGTTTTTAATGTTTACAGATGAAACACTTTGCTTGTATGTGAGGGCATGAATATCTGGAATGCTTTCGTCCACGAGATTCACACTTCACAAATTTTTGAACCACCGAATTATAGTTACAATTTGTGAAGTGAGGCCGTGATGGATTTGGGGCACAATAATTCGTTCGATGTATGAATTTGTTGTCATTCGCATCATATAGTTATTTCGTAACGGTTTCTGCAGCTGCAATGCGAAATCACGAACCGATTTAGAATGGTAGCTGCTACGAAGTTAATCGATTTGAAGTGCTGCAAAAGTTCTTCAGTGCATTGTAGATTGCAGAATCAGAATATAGTAAATTCTTTATCAACGTCTGCGCCTCCTTGCCAGCAAAATGTGGAAAATACGTCGTGAATTTCTTATCATCCACATTATTTTTTGTTTTACACCATATGTCACACTCTTCCGAAAAATCATATGCGTTTCGCGCAGCTGAGTTAACGTTTATTGGTTCCATTTTGCCAGACATGGGGAAGTGTTTGAATGGCGACGCCAAAATGTGAGAATTATGTTACGCACGTATATCGGTATAGCCAGACGAACTAGAAATTGAGAATTCAACACAGCGTAACAGGTAACACGTATGTATTCGAATTTACGTGTGTGTACAGCATGTGGAATATTCAATGGAATAATGAGTAGAGCTATGAATATAGTATCAGTCATTTTCATCACACGGTGAGTATTTTTGTCTATTTACCATTCCGCGTGAGCCAGTATGACAGGGGTTTGCTACTCCTCTTCAATTTACTCTTTCCGCCCTACTTCGCGCTGAATGTCGTGATTCGGAAATGCGTTGGCCGGTTCAAGCGTTACGCGTAACCTGGGAAAGTGCGGTATCAAGCGCGCCTGGACCACTAGGAAGCTGTCCGGCATTTGTCGTCCTTCATCATTTCATTATCTCAGTCACCTTCGCAATTACCCCGGCACTCCCGAAAAGCCATCTTTCTTCTGATGCAACGCTAGCGGAAAAATCGATGACAGACCCAGTGTCTAAAACCAGGAACGACCCGATTCGAGCGGTTGACAACAGCAACCGGCCTGTTGAGTGTGGAACATATGGTGCATCTGGTAAGGGAATCGGCTGAGGCGACACTGATTACGTTGTAGTCGAAGGTGAACAGGGATGATTCAACAGTGGAGGACCTGAAGAACAAATTGGACTAACTCGAGGAACAACATTCACCCATAATGACGGAGTTACAGAGGCATGCACTAACCGGTCACTGCTACAAATTTTGCATGACCCGCCACTGCAAGAATCAATGTCCTCGTACCACTTGTATTTAATAAATATTGGATTACTGCTCCATTCCCGAGTGCGTTTCGATAAGCGCACTGACCCAGTCAACCATACAGTCCGTTGTTGACATAGACAGGGAAAGGAAGCTGTGAGTGATTAGTACATGTGCAGACGTGTTTTTGAGACGGGAAGGGAGCAAAGCTGAATGCAAACAGTGTGCGCTAACCATGGGTGCAGCGGTGGATTCCGACTGAAATTTGACGGATTGTCAGTGCACTCAATGAGCCAAGGCGACAGGTATCGTGCAGCGCGACCCTCTGATTAGCCCAGACATAAAGAGCATATTATGACAAGAGCGCAGAATCCGTGGTTGCTCTTAGATGGGACAAATTATTGACGTCAATCTTCTGAGCCTTGAATAGTGTGAATTGTACCTCAGACAAAACAAACGGCATCCGTTTAAATTATTAAAGCACGTCCTCAACATTGAGCGCCGTTTTCTCCCGGTTCTGCCTTGACAGATAGTTGCCATCGTTTGAAACACAAGCCCAACACCGTGATATATCGGAAGTGCTAGAGGGAATCCAAAATCTCAGCGACCGGAGTGACAGCTACAACCCGATTTGCGGGCCGTTTATTCAACCAATACCTACGTGGAGTTCGGTGACACTCATAGGACGCAAAGTGGGGCACGGATGTTTGGTTCCCTGTCAGAAGAGCTGGCAAGGATCAAGAACTGTGCTGTTCCCAATTTCAACCCGTAACTACGTCTAAAAAGTAGCTGGGTTTCAGTTAGAACTAGACTATGTCCTGGTTAGCTTTGATGTCAACCAACCAACCAATCAATCAATGTCCCTAAAGCGGAAGCTGTGGAAGTCGCAAGAAAGCATTTACTGGCGGACACAAAGGTAAGGAAAGTCTGCCGATCTCCGTAGACTAGATACTTGAAGGCGCCAAGGTATGCATGAACCTCTCATTTTGTTTCCCACTCAAATACATACTCTCAAGAACAGAGTTTATTGACGGGCTCACAAATATCCCTGAATTTGGCCAACGCGCACATGGGAGACTATGAGCAGAAAGCTTTAAACGGACTCGAATATCCATCATTTGGTTTCTGGCCTTAAGCATGTGACACGTTCGTTGTGGTTAAGTGAGATAAAATCAGCAAATTCTTTCAATATCTGAAGAATCTGGACCCTCCCTCTAAGTTTTGAATGGCGATATATTCCACAAATACACTGTTCATCAAAAATCGACAAATAGTCGTGCGGTCTTAAACTTATAGCCGGCGCATCCAAAAGCAGTAAACGCGGTAAATAAGACGGTTATTGGAGTTTAGATCAGAAAAGCGGCCATCTCAATCAAAACAGAGATATCTGAAGTCAATAAAAGGCTACCGAATATGGCTAACTTAGGAGTAGCGTTCCTGAAGAGAGAGATTTTACACTCGGTGTTGGTGCATTTGAAAGATCGGCTTCTGGTTGATAGGACGAGGAACTGTGTATACAAAATGAAGTGTAGCTACATTTTGAGGGTTTATCTACATTTATACACAGTCAGGAGATTGCACATCAGAATCGGTGATCATACGTGTTCCATTAGCGGACCACCGAGAAACGTAGGTGAACACCAGGCGATAGTCAAAGTTCCGGCATTGGCCGAGCATGCACTAGACACTGGGCTAGGAGAGATTCTGTGGACATCCTGAGAAGTGGATTAAAGGTCACGCCAAAGCGACTGGTTTTCGGGGCGGTGGAAGTCGCCAAGCATCCCAGTGTACATAGAATAACGTGGATAGAACCTGCAGACGTGTGGAGAGCTGTCTTAGACCAGGCGGAGTGACACGAGGCGGTGTGCAGGTATCGGCGAAATGGTCTGGTTCTAAAAGTACAAAATCCCTGTAGAGTTTGATTCAATTTACGACCCCCACCTGCATCCCGTCACCTTTGATAAACACAGTTGAATAAATCTGTGAACGACCCCAAGAGGAATTTTCCATTAAGTTGTCCAAGACTGACAATGCAAGGACAAGATATCCGTGTTCAACATGAAGCAAAATCCTCCCCCTAACCAATCTATCGTAAATGTTAGTCATCGCCACTAACCAACCAACAGCTACATCAGACTAAAACTACAGCACCGATGAAGCCGTCTAGTCATAAGAAATCTCACGGATCGATTCCCTGACTGCCTAAAAATCTCAATCAGATTACTTACTCAATCACTTGGCCTGACGAAGCTTTTGTGCCAAATGCGAAACCTTGCCCAGCAATGAATCCACCGATAGTTTATCAAACCTCTCCGAAACGATGTCTTCTTAATCATTCTCGAACATTTTCCAACTGATTTGTCAATAAATTTATTTTCAGCTGCTGAGGACCAGGATTCATGGAGGTTTAAGCTACACGGCGGGTATCGGCATACATATTATCAACAAAAAATAATATTTGCTCTTCTGAAAATTGCGTGGTTGACTCCTCGTGAAATGCGGTAGTTGTGAGCTGTACAGATTAGTTTAACTGATTGGACGAAATCTTAATTGGAACTGTCCTAACCTCTTCATAAAACAAGCAGTCCATAATTAGATCATAGGAAGAATGGCTTTATAAAATGACTGAAACTTCCTTCTGATAATTCGTCACTCGAGAAGCCTGTCAACATTATGTGACTACGTGATGCGGTTTCTGTGATTGAAGGATGACTGGCGCTATATCCAGTCCAACTAAGAGCCAATCGCACTACTGATCAGCAGTTCTTGACCCAACTTTTACCTGGATCTTCAGTAGGCGAATTAAGGTACGACAACCAGAATGATTTGGTGGAGGGTTTCCTCTTATAAAATGCAACAGATTATTTAGAACACAGCTTTGAATGTTTACGCATCCGTACTAAGAATTTCAGCACAAAAAGGTTCCTCTGGAATCTTCAGCACATCACAACCCTCGGCATGCATAACATCTTCTGATTCGGTACACCATCCTGTCGAGTATGAACTGCGTCCCAGAGTTCCCCACTTCCGGATTACATCAGCCAGTTGACCTCAGGCAAATTTTGACATATTTTATTAGTCAAAAGAAGCCGATCATCACAATACCCACACTGTGTGATTGCCTGATCTGCCCGAATGCTTATATACCTAAGATTCTGTGGGGTAGATCCCTTCGGTACGTAACAGAAGTAGAAGGTGCTCCATTGCACCCGATGCGCAACAGCCGTATGATTAAAGGCGCACACAACAAACAGGTATGGAGTAAATACTAACCCAACCATTCACTCATGCTGTCACTTCGGTTGGTGAGGAAACATTCGCAAGCTGATTACTACGAGCAGAGAACGGATGATTACCATCTTGATCTACGACCAACAAACGGAACATTTCCAGATCAGTTTTAGATAAAGACATATGGCTTCTTAGATATCCATGTTTAAAATATAGGGTCGCCTCTACTTCGTTATAATATTTTTCCTCAGTAGTGTACATATTATGTAGATATTTCATTTAACAGATGTAATCATGCTAAGAAGAACGTGTTTTCAAAAGAGTGGAAAGTGACTGTTCCAATGGCAAGATGAGAAAACTAGCTAAATTGTGAACCATTGAAAACCATAGGAATGAACTAAAAGATGGCCAAAAAATCAAATTTTCATCCCCATGTTCAAGTGGCCATACAAATGGCAGACTAGTGGAAGTTACTTTAGCTGCCGATTATATCCAGCAGCGTGTATAAAACAATATTCCGAACTACGTGTTCGCTAAGCTTCCATTTCCGCGGGATTTTGTTGTTTTCCTATCTGCGGGAGCGCCAGTCAATAAGCAACTTTTCAAGACCACTTCAAACTTTCTGCCCAGTAACAGCGGTCCTAATGACAACGTGTTCATCTTCTACTCTGGACATGGTGGGACTACGTATATCACCATCCAAAAAGTATATTAAATTTGGTTAATTTTGGTAACCACGGTTTCAGCACGCAGCTTAATTTAATTGAAAGCTAAATAGTGAACGGATTGCAACCGCCTCCGTAAACATGTTGGTGCAATGACATCGGTAATTGTTTATAAAAGGGAGTTCACAGTCAAGCTCTCCTACACATCAACCCAAAAATGGAACACAAGCTACGATGTTCGCACATCACTCTCGAGAGTGATATCCCAGGAATTCAAGTTTGATAGGTCTCGTCAAGTTGCTTGAAATGACACAGTCACATAGATTTTGTTTTACGAAGTCCAAGGTCGTTCGACTCACATGATTTCGCGGTCGATCCACTCAGACTGCTGAGCAAACGCACACACTACTAACAAAGAAGCTGATCATATTAGGTCACTCACGAGGCGTAGATGATACAAAGAACGCGTCAGCCGAATTCTTCCTGACAAGACAACATACTGCTTTTCTTTTCCAGAGTGACAGCACGAATCCTTGATAGTATGAAGTGTTGTGTTTATATATGAGAAACCAGTCGGTGATGAAAAGCCGAGAAGCAATGTACAACTGCTCCATCCTTATTGAGAATCATCAAGGATGCGCTTGACAGGTGCAACGTGTAAGCGTTCGGCCAATAGTGATCAACGAACAGCCTGATTTATCCGCAATAAGTCAGGACATAACGGCACCCATTCTTCAATCGAGGGAGCCACATCACTGATGACTGTCTCACTGAGTGACTCATCTCGAGCTCACGAGAATTTTTCTTCTTGTCTTGCGACAGCTTTATGCCATGGAGTTGAACGATACACTGGCCTAGATGCATTCAATATGAAAGTTCTACA
>NW_008752291.1:0-256 GCF_000715545.1 Opisthorchis viverrini | reverse complement strand
CCTCACCAACTGAGTCTATTATTGCACTGTTTGCGTGAACTCGTTTCACAATTAACTTTAACACTCGACTCTGCTTCATCTGCAAATCTAGCGAGTTGCATAAGTTTCACTGCACACTGTAATCCTGCGTTTCCTGCTACCATTTGTCAGGAATACGATTTTACCCCACTACACCACCCCCACATAGATTTCCGTGGCCATCCGCAATAGCTGAAGGCCACACTGTCCTGCAGTTCCTCGACTGATGAACCATCCC
>NW_008752290.1:105759-135637 GCF_000715545.1 Opisthorchis viverrini | reverse complement strand
TCTGTGCACAGAAACAGAGAATCACTTTAGAGCAATTTCCCTCCGTTGCGGCTCATCAGTGTTGAAGTTATCAATTTTCGTCATCTTATGGTCAGCAACTGGACGCTGTACAACTTGACCAGGAGTGGCCAGGCACCAGTAGGATTGGCCTCCACTCAAATCGGATCCGTGGGATGCGCCCGCTGATGATTTACAACAATCAGATGTCCACTGCTCACCTATTCTCCAGCATATATTTTGTTTACGGGACTAGAGCCATGGTAAACATTTCTGGGTGTTCTCAACATCCACAAAATAACGATGACCAGTCACGTGACCACGTGTATGAACACCAGCCTAGCCACGCAGAAATACTGACAAACATACCGCTGTCGAATACTTACCAGAAACTCACAGGGGATTGGGTACCCGAATTTCAGTAGGTCAGTCTCCAGCCTTCCAAACTAACCATCAAATTTGACGCGATCTTAAAAAACTGCGGATACGTCCGGTTTTGTTGCTTAGACTAATGTTGCAACGATTTTCATTGGGCTGTGACGTCTGTATACAAGACATATTGAGCCTTGAAACGGACACTTTTTGAACCCATGAATGGAAGTGAATTCCCGCTTGGACTAAATCACGTCGTATGATATTACATGTACCAAAGTCCACCGATGTTTAGCCATTTAGGTGCAAAACCGCACGGACTTCCGTTAATTTAGTTCATCTGAGTGTTACGCTAGAAACCTCTACAGTTCTTTGCGGTAAAAAATGATAAAAACCGGCACTGAACAGTCAGAAAGGAATCTCAGAGGAATCGCGATGCTAGAAGAAGATATCGCAAGTCAGCTTGTCACACATTCCTCAGGCTACTCTGTTGTTGAATCTCCGAGTCTCTATCGTCAAAGCAAATTCTGCAGACATAGTGGTGTAGCTAACTGAAAGAAAAAATGGATAAGAAGCTGGAAGTCCGCTTCTTGTGACAGCATTTTACCAAATTTTGCACTAAAGCTTCGCGAATTTCCTACCAGTCGTTCCGACTCGACAACGAGCAAAGTACAGCAGTAAGCCCTGTAGGGTGGACAAAAACCTTGTACACTACCAAGGGTTGAATAACTACGGAGCGGATCTTACCACCGGAGCACATGTTTTCAGTAGCGTCACCCATCTCAAATAGAGATCGATGAATATGTTTCATCCGTATGAATGGACATCCATCAGACAGTCCTGTCCACTCAATATGAAATAGGTCCAACATCTGAGACCACTTAACAAAAATTACCAGTTCGTTTTACTACCACTGAATAGGGGACCTGGTGCATCATACAAGGCCGAACAGGTTAGGTTAACAAGAGGATGCGAGTATTATGAGACACTGACAAGCTTTCGGTTGATAAAGTGGAAACTTACACTGTACCAATTCCGAACGACCATGTTAGGGAACCACATTTGGGTGTTTTCATATATCTGTCACCAGCACGTCCCGATACACATGAGTGAGCTTAAAAATGAATGAATCCTCTGCACTCCTGACTCTGTTATCCCAGTGGCTTGAATTCCTTAAGACAGACGGGTCCAACAGCTTTTGACAAAACCGCACTGGTAAGATTCAAATTGGCTGTGTCAGCTGAACTCTTCATTTCGTGGATTCACCACAAAACATCGTCTTCATGGACAAGGTGGTAGGTTTTAGCCTCTATCCAATAATCATCTTTGTTAATTACTTAATAGAAGGTGTTTATGATTCTTCTGATGAAAGTGATCTGTACTCTAAAATGATCTGCCTAACTTTTGCATATGTATACAAGCAGTCTGAACTTTTGTCCCACATTGCATATGGTAAAGACCACGTCTCATTTAGATGTCCATTGGATACGGTGCTCTTGGACATATTTATGGTCCATTGGAAGCATAAACCGCAAGAACGTCGGGGAAAATTTTGAGCACTTGCGTGTGTTATCTTCTCTGACCACAAGCGAATAGAAGGATTTTATCAACACTGCTCAGTTTACGGTGTAGGTGAAATAAAATGATAGGATAAGTTTCTTTGATAAGTTGCTTCTCAATATGTAGCACCATAGATTGCCTCCTCGAAGCGCCCTCAATAAACTACTCGGACGGCGTGATATTCGATTTTTGAAGATTTTCCATCCTGAAAACGAGAAAGGACCATAGTGCGCACCGTTTTCAACAGGCTTTAACATATCACCTGTACGAACTACAGTTGCCCAAAGACAGCCTGCCCGAAAATTTCATCCTTTGAGACCCGTCTAGGAGTATTCTAATCATCAACTCATGGACTATACATTTTCATATGTTCCCGAAAATCAGCCCGTTAAAGGGCACAAATTGTTATCTTTGACTAAGCTCGATCTAATTACAGCAGGCAAACTTGTCTACAGTGCAGTTGAGTTATTCCCCCCAGACATAATTCGACCAATCCCACCACAAAATAGCCCAGTTAGAGACTTCATAAAACTCCGCTTGGTCAACCATACGCGGTGCCAGATAAATCAGCAGAACCGCAAACCACAGTAGGACACGAATAGCGGATCATGTACGTTAGCAGATTTCCAGATCAGAGTCGCGTTGCTCGGAGTGCGCTATCAATAAACAATTTTGGCCAGTGACCTAATGACCACTTGCAAGGTGATTTTCGTGTTCGGTCACGTGGGTAAATTAGAGTTGACGGGACAGTTGCAATACAACGTTTTATTATCCACTTGCGCTCATATGAAACTTTGCTAACTAGACTAAATCTAACTTGGTAATGAACCATTTTAACGCATTTGTCTACCTTACTATACAACTCCATTATGTGTTAACTTCAGTCGTATCCTGTTTTTACAACAGGAACACAGTTTTTTCTCCGTCACTTTATGACCAATCGATTTTATTCGTTTGTCTGACATCACTTTCTCTGCTTTAGTTTGGCTAATTGACCTAGCGACTCAAACCAAGCACGCTGGTGACACGAACTTGTGAGGCTGTGTGACTGCGCCCAATTTCACGTGGCTGCTTGACTTATTGTGGCAGAATTATTCACCGAGCTGTGACAGGAATGTTTGCGCATAAGACCAGTGATTCTTCTAACTGTTTTTTTCAACGTCTTAAAGAGGAAACGAGTTTTGACTATAATTTTCCAATAACTGAGAAACAGTTAAGCGAAGAATGTTCGCGCATAAGATCAGTGATTCTTCAAACTGTTTTTTCAACGTCTTCAAGAGGAAACGAGCTTCGACTACAATTTTCCAATAACTGAGAAACAGTTAAGCCGTAGTAACTTCCTCCACGCTTCATCGTTTACTGATCCCGTTATGCCACTTGTTAAGACCAAACTCGTCACGTGAAAATGTTTGAGGTGATTCACATGACGATGCTAACGAGCAGTCGAGTCTCACACGACTAGATCAGTTTAAACCAAGGATTCAAAAATGGGCATTCTCTTTAATGCTCACAAAAGCCAGAGAAATATTACTTCATTTCGAAGGTTGAGTCACGAGAGGTTACGGTGCAACGCAAGGAATGGTCAAACAGCATCCTTTTAGTCAAAGGGTATTCGAAGAGAGAGTAGGTAATAAGGATGTTTTCGTAGGGAGCAACCAATTAGATAAAAACAATCCTACAATTACACAAGGTTTGTGTGATGCAACTCTCTTTTTGTGAGGAGTAAGTAATACCGAATGATGAGTAAAATAGTCTGCTCAACTAAAGTAAAAAAAAGCAAAACGTAGAGAGCTTTGCTCTACGAACTAAATTTCTTGAAGGAATATAATAGTCAAAAGTCTGCTGAATTTTTTTAGAACGTCACCAACAGTTGCACTATTACCACGTCCACTTTGAGGCAGATTCGCTCCGGCTTTCCTAATGTGAGCGATCAGCGGGGGTGTGCGGTCACAAGTTCTAGACAACCCAGCATAGTTAACCTGCTGATTTTATGATGTAATGTGATGCCCGATAGAAATTATGCCTATCAGTGGTTCGGATCTTCATTTAAACTTACAGAGTGGCGGCTGTGGCCTCTGGAAGCAAATTCAAGGAAAACTGTCATTTACAGCTTGGGAAGGATTTTTTGCATTCGAAAAAATGTAAAATGCCCTGCAAAATTCAGCAACCGACGTTCATTTGCATCGCGATTTAGAGGGAAGAAACTGACTAACATTTGGAGCTAACGTTAAAAATAATACTGCAATTGCACAGTCCGTTCAGTACCATTTGGACAAATCGACAAGTGGGACCTGCTATCATAATCGGCTTTGTGTACGGCTCCTACTTTTGAACGTTTTTAACGAACTCCAAGAGATGATCGATTTATTTCTGTACCGCTTATTCAAAATCACATCTACAACCTATATACTTTCGGGGATTTAAGAAATGCAAGTGTGACCTCATCCTTCTTCTTAGCTGATTGTTTATTCTCAATGTAAGATGGTACATACTTCACTACGTACTTCACCTACGGTACGTACTTCACTGAAGTGGGCGAAACTTGGTAGCTTCTGTCATGTCGTTCGCTTTCTGTTTGTGCCACCACAGACCCAAAGCAGTTATTGAGCAACATGCAAGAAGAAAGCACGAGTGCCTAGACCAAAGTGTATACTTCTGTTAAACATAGTTGTGATCGTTCTTTTGTGCGTAGTAACAAAAGTTTGAAATAGGGATCTTGACCTCAGAAGTGATTGTCAACTTACCACAGGAATGACCCGATTCATCGAAAGAACAACAGTTAGGCTAGGAGAATGTGCGGTTGGCACAGGTTTTTTTGACTCGTGAATATACTGTGGTCTAGTTCGGTGATGAGATATAAGATTGTGCATGAATTACTGATGTCTAGATCAAAGCGATGGTTGGCGTGTGCGGAAATCGGTCAAGCAGCAGGGAGGGGGTGTTGTCCGGCGCACAGAATGTTTTATCTGCAAACTTGAACCCGTGGTATGGGAAAGAGGTAAAGTTGTTGTGGTGTGTAACAAATCAAATGTTCACTTGTTCAATGCAATTTATAGCCGCTCTTTATTTCTGCACCAGTATTTGTTTCAGAGTTCTGTACATGCTAACTGGTGGGTTGACATCGGAACTGGCATACTGTGTCCCACTGTCTAGCTTAGCCACTCTTGTCGCACCGATCGTCACGGGATCGGTTTGAGTTGCACGGTCATCTAAATTGGCGCCGAGTAGATTTATTTGTACAGCTCGATGACGCTGAGCACCTTTGGGTGGAGGAAGGGCCTTGATCAACTCCGGTCCGGTTTGAACGTAAGTCGTAACCCTCTTTGAAGATTCGGCCAGGAGTTCTGCGGCCAGTTCTTTCTGTGTCACAATCCGACCCAGATCTAAACTCCCTGGTTGAAACTTTCCAAGTCGAGATCTCCAGTAGTTTGCACGACCATGATCTGTCGAATCGATGCTGTCCGAGTTGCTTGGGGGTGAGGAAGATTGACTGGAGACCAGACCACTGTCTCCGTTAGACAACACGTGGCTCTCAGCTGCTTTGAGATGCAGCAAAAAGGGCTGCCTGGCCATTTCCTTATTTAGAGGCTCAGAAGCTAGCCTGAGGCAGTGATTGACGCGATCCAACATCGGTCCTGCCTCGGTTAAAGCCTCAATAGGATCCATTAGGTCCAGGCGGCTTGTGATACGATCATCATTGAGGAAGTCGTACCACTCATTCGCTGCGTTATTAAGGCGCTTGCATTCAGACGCCAGAACTTCCAACGGGATTCCTGCCACTTTATCAACTTTGGCCTTTAACGCGGATTGTTGTCTGTGGAGTTGATCCATGCAGGCCTTCACGCCTGCGTCAATCGCAGCGTAGAGACATCGCATCTCACTTTCACATACTTGAAGGCTGTTGAGCAGCGATTCAATCTGCTGAATGTGAGCCTGTGTGGCTGCACTCTCACGGCTCAGCTGTTCCTGGTAAGCGGTCACAGCTTCTCGTATCGACATGATATCATGATTAGCATGTCCAGTAGATTTATCTGGGTCTTTTTCAGCTTCGACACTTGTCTCAAACGTGCAGACAATACATATGTACATGCGACACGTCACGCAAAAGAAACGTCTGAGTTCACGTGGATGTCGACTACACTGAAGGTCTTCCATTTGTTCGGCGCGAATGAGAACGTGAGCTGCGGTTACTGCCATTTTCGAATGAGTTTCGCGACAGGCTACGCACAGTCGTTTGGCGCATTCCAGACACGCCGCGCTAGCAGGTTGGGGGCCATTGATGGTAGTTGATTTACTATACCCACTGGGTACGGTTCTTCGTCTGGGCCGCCTTATATTGTTGCATGAGTCATTTGGTCGCTGACGTGAACTACGATTCCCTAACTGTGAGGTACGAGAAGATGATCCATTGAAACTTGACATATCCTCATATTCACCGGAGTCACTGTCATCACTATCCGCAAAACGTTCTCCGTTTTTGTAAGAGTTTTGTTTTGAGGTGGGTGTCGGTGGGCTTCCAGCCTCTTCTGATAGCAACAATTGTTTTGTGCACACATCACACACAGGAAACGTTGGCATCCTGTCCACCATGGACGCCAGTCTGTCAGCCAGCTGGTCAGTAGGCAATTCAACCACTCCTCCTGCAGGGATAGCAGTTTCCTTCTCACACACTGGACACGAAATCTGCTTGACTCTTGTACTGTTAAATGTGTAGCGAGATGGTCCATAGTTTGTCGAATCATAATCACCGTATCGAAATTTCGAAGACCATTTCTTCCGATAGCTACTTCGATAGTCGTTGGATGATAAATTTGTCGAAGTGTAGTATCGTTTTGCTGATTCCAATTCCTTTGCCTCGTTCTCCGCCTCCTTTTGGGCAACTAACTTTTCGAGGCACGACTGGCAAAATGTGTGTAGGCATACCAAAACTTTTGGCTTCTGGTACGGCTGGTGGCACTGCTTGCAAGTCAAAAAGTTCGCCTCGAGGCTCCGCCGAATTTCCATAACATAGGGAAAAACGAACGTGATAAACGACTCCACAGCTATCGTTATTCCTTGATACAACGATTAGGATAGCTATATTTGGGGTAATCGAACCCGGAACGAAAGTCAAAATGTCACACTAGTGTCGTTCATTCAGGCTTCGCACATAAGCATGGTTTTGATGCTGCCTGAATTCGGAAAACACAGTACCAAAGGTCTTTAACTGAAGTGGGACTTTTCCTTCTATCCTTTTGATTGGGTCAAAAACCTCCCACGCCACGAATCAGCTGTTTAAAACTCTGGTTAAGCAACACTCTCTCGGCACTCCTGCACACGCACACCAGGCAATGTGCAGACAGGCACGCAAACCGGGTTGCACTTTCATTCTGTTAATAAGTGCAGAGGAACTGATGACCAAATGTGGTTGGTTTGCACGCCCTGTGGGCGTAGCTTTTCGATACCCTGATGCACGCGTTTACCAGTTTGCCTGTCGGGCTGATTGTGTCACACATCGGACCTTAGTCAGGTTGGTCCTGTAAGTTTTCAGAAGCATAAAGTACGGAATCGAGCGCATGAAACGCTGACAAAAAACAGCGTGCGTAATAGCAACGAATGTTATGCAGATTTTTCCAGAGTAGTTCTCAGTGGGTTTCAAGCGTTAGTGACGCTACCTGACTGGGAAGCCTGACTGGCGGGTCAATCGATCGTCACAACCAGAACAGTTATTGGGTCGTCATTCGATGGGTCGGACACACCAGGCACATCGCTCAAGCGTGAACACGTTCACCTGTTCAGACGTGAAAATTAAGAAGCGTCCAACATGCGTTAATGGAGTAGTGGCAGCGCGCTGGTCTCGTATGTCAGATGTCCGGGGTTCAGATCCCAGCAAGGCCACTGAATATGTACCGATGATGAGCTCTAATAAGGGCGACACTTGAGTCCATTGCTTCCCTACGGTGTGGACTCACCAGAATAACTACGCCAGAACAGGAGGACGGATGTTCAAACGAGCGTGATGTGAATATGAACAAAATACACAAAACCTCATCACTGAAATTCCAAAATAGTTGGACACATGACTGGTGGGGTTTCAGTAGTTCTTATTCTGTGATTTTCCCTTGAAGGAATCTCGTTTGAAAATTTCTGGGCATCACACATATGGTTAGTTCGCATTAGTGGAAAGAACACGCACTCCAACCAACATCGGGATGTTTTGGCTTCCCAGCGTTATTCTTTACTAAACTGTTGGACGTTTTAACATGTTCGCGTAAGCTTCCGGACATAGATGTGACTGGGAGAGCCACATTCTGTTCTTATTTCAAGGGTATGAACGATTGCTTTGGTAACATCCGCCTCGTCATACTCATTTGCGGCAGAAAGGTAAACAATGATGAAAATTCAGAATCGGCCAGGCTATAGGAAGCCGGAGAATACCTCAGAAGTAGATTATATTAGGCTTTGAAGGTAAGGTGAATACCACAATGAGGTGTACCAACGTACTCAAGACGGACTGCTTAAACGAACGAAACAAGGGAAGGGTCTTCTGCATCATACTGTTTGAGAAAACACCAGGCTCAATATCCTGTTAACTGTAAGTCAGACTTTCGCGCAGAGTTCCTCCCAACTATCACCAAGATGATCCTTCTGGTACACTCGTATACCATATATAAGGTGGCTTGCTTTTTTTCGCTTCTTTTATTCACCCTGAGGGCTTAAAAATTGATACTTCTGAGTCTCGATTGTTACACTGAACTTTCTGGTCACTTCAACTACAACTCGTTCAAAACCAGTGATGAAATCCATCAATAAATCAACAGATAAACCGTCTGTTTTAACCCATTATCTGAGTCTGTTTTGCGTTATAGTCCTGGCGATCGCCGCCACCTAATTTGTTAGTGTACCTTAACGGAGCAGACACAATGTTCCTTCAAAAGCCGAAGGAATTGATAATGGTTTATAGGAATTCCCTCTTTTTTCGGGAGTGAATGATGGCCGTGAATGATGGCCTAGACACTGTAGGCACAAATCATTGAACAATAAAAAGTTAAAAACTATTCTAATTAACTATAATGGGACAGTTATTCGCGATTCGCAAACAAACAGTCCACTACCGGTTTCATCCTGCCCATTATTGATTACTAGGGGACTCCATAGAGGCTCCAGATGCAACACTTTCATCGTACGCAAAAGACTGTTGCTCAGGTCAGAGACTGCCCGTTTTAGCTTCTCTGGACTACGTCCACCTGATGATCCCCAAACAAGCCCAAGCTAGTAGTGGAGTGTCCATGGATTTTCAGCCATCTTCCCATACTACTCAATTAAAAAAGAATATTTATTGAATAGCTTTGCAATAAAACCTCGTGGTAGCCTGTGTGCTGCGCAGTCTGTGCCATTGACCACGAGGGGCATCATCGAGTCTTCATCTCGAGCGATTTCATCACGCATATGAGCTTGGAAGATATCAATTGCTTTGTGAATTTTTTCCCATCGCACACACTGGTGGGTGACAAACGCTGGAGTTGGCTTTTTGGATCCTCGAGCTACATGAACGATTTTCACTCACGTTCAACAAAAAAGTCATAATAAGAGCCGGGTAAGCGTCTTGGGGTAATTTTATGACATATCAACTGAACTTAACCCGCGCTTCAATTATATTTCAGTTCCACACTTGCTGTCCCAATGCCAACTGAGCACCAAAGGTTTTCTTGCATGACAGATAGCACATTGGCATATGCTTTTATCCTTCCGATAAACAACTTGAAGCCACATAAATGCTCCAGAGCGAACTGAACTTCTATGTTTTTTCATCTTTCTTGACTGTTCGATTTCTTTCCATGGCCAGGCATGGTTGTGCAAATTACAGAACAATCAATGACGGAAAGCCTCCACTGAAATTTGGCGGACAAATTATTCATCAGTGGCCTAACACAATTCAAAAAGAGAGGAACTCGCTTTTATTGGTACAAATTAGCTCAGTCTGGCTCTATTTGAAGCAACGGACCCCATTGGCAGTGAGTATGAGTACTGTGGCACTGCGGATATCAACTCAGTTGACGACCAACGGCAGGACTGCTGAACAGGAAATGTACATGCAGCTCCCAAGCCTCAACACAATTCATTCGTCCACACATGAACTTGATCAAACAGATTAGTGTACAGAAATCTGATTGTTTCAATGTTAGCGCCAACTGACAGACAGTCTCTTCTGTATGGAATTTTGATCGTTTCGCCGTGGTGAAAGTTGTCCGGGGTGACCAAAACCTTGAGCAATGAAACATCGCTCAAAAATGTCATGATCTTTCGTGCATACTGCACTGTAACTCCCATTGTAAGTTGACCTTAATACTATTACTAGTGTTTCATTATATAACATGTATAATGTGCTGTTGGCTAAAGCGCATCCAACAGACATACTATGAATAATAAAATTTCTGCCGAAAAAGAGCCCCAAAGGCGAACTGTAGGATAGAACATTTGGTTAAATCGATAGTCTATGAGTGATAACTTCGTTTAGGCAAGTTTTGCAGATTCGACCCAGCTAATAATAGGCTGAGGTACCATCAGTAGAAACCGCATAATAGAGAAAAGGAAACTTATTAGGTCGTGAGCTCCAGGCGATGGAGGCAATCAAAAGCTCGTCAGCTATGGAAAAGCAGTCCAGTATGCGTTTTGTTCCAAGTGGACTTGATTGCGGTGTGATTTAATGTTCACACTTCTGGACGTTACAGGGTTTGCTAGTGCCACGCCCATCGAATGAATTAGAAGCAGGACAAAAATGTGGTGGATTGTTCTTCTGTGGCCAATTTTTGTTTTGATAAGGAATTTATCCGCGATACCCTACTTCATCTTGGGGCGAGATCGCCCAGTGGTTAGAGCGCAGACTTACCTACCGGAAAGACCGTGATTCGAACCCGACCTCTGCTTCTCGACTTCTCCTGTCTAGGCTTGAGCAACCTGGCAGCCCTCGGGCTTCCTTCGGGTGGCATGAAAGCTAGACACCTGAAGGGTGTTACAGCTGGACGATTTCATCATTTCACTCCCTTTTGGCCACCGCTCTGGATTCGGATACAGAACTACTAAAACCGTTTGCTTTTCAACCCCTGTATTGCCAAACATGGTAGGCTGTCGGTCGCGGAGGCAAGTAGTAGGGTTAGCAAAACTATAGACGCATCTAATTAAGATTACTATAAGATGAACTTATTTGGAAAACCATACACCAGAGATTTGAATTCCCAGATATCATTGGATACTCTGATGGATTACTTTTATCAATGAAATAATTTTAAACAGATTATTCAGTCTGGTAATTTGTTGTTTGTTAGATAATCTTGATATTGACGATAATTAAACAAAGGTTCGTCTCTACGGGTTCTTTTCTATTTTGTTTTCTATTCGTCATTAATATTTCCCGGTCGATTCGGCTCTTTTTATTGCTACAGAGATGGCAGTAGTTGCTGAGTTGTAGGAAACAATGTGGTTGACTGTCTCTCTGTAGGGTTGTGACACCGTGACACCTATCACAGCTTCCCAGGCTGGTAGCTCCATGGATTTTCGAAACAAGCTGGATAATTCTTGACTAACTGTAGACATTGGCAAACCAATTACAATGCTCAAAGGTGAACACCACTACCTATTCAGACGTGATGATTTTGTTGCGTCTAGTATGCGCTAGTGTCTTAGTGTCAAAACGATCGCGTCGCATATCAGCGGTTTGGAGTTCAAACGCCGACAATTCGTTGCTGATGAGCTCTAATAAGAATGAAACTCGAATCCATTGTTCCCCTCGTTGGCTTATGCCTACCATGGAAATTGATTCAAAACAGAAGGGCAGTTGTTAAACTAAGTAATGTGAACACAACTTTTATAAATGTCTCAACGGCCTACAACCAATCGGGAACGGTCACGCAGTCAATCGGAAGCCACTGATTCCCGAGGTAAACTGGGAGTCCACCTTGTTGCGGAATTCTTCAGAAATCATCCAGGGTGCCCAACTCGTTCTAAGCAAAATGTGAGACAATTTGATGAAAACTCTTCAATGGCCAACCACCTGTTTCGCCCTTTTTTAGACTCATCAAGTGAGTCTTGTCTCAGAGGTTTCATCAATTAAATATCCTAATTGACTATCAAATTTTACGAACGTGGCAAAGAGCACTTGTTTGCTAATTTCAATGATGCTAACAAGACACTCAACTGGAGCTTTCGCCTGTGCTATTACTCAACTGAATGTGCCCCACAAAGGACGCGTCAGTATCACATATCAGACGGTCGCCATACGTCGAATATCGTACCGACCGAAGGTTGAAGAGGTCTTTGTGCAGCCATTCAGTTGGATAACACCACAGCCAGTTGGGCCTTTCGTTAACATCAGGATAATTTGTAAATGTGCATATTCCGCAAAACTAAACTTCGAAATTCCAATCCTGACTGTTTTTCGCTTGCCAGCTATTGAACAGTCGGAGTTCCACTGAGTCCAAAAAGTGAAAAGCGATCATTAATTCCTGGCTGAATATGGTTTGGCAATTTTTCCACACTGCGTCAAGATACTGGTCTAATGGCTCCTTCACAAAAATGTTTAGCCCTTGACAAAATGATTGTGTGTTCAAGATAAGCACGACAAATAACCAAAAGAATACGAAGGAATGTTGTACGCCATTGTCTGGTATGGCGCACATGTCCTAGAAAGAACATTCATGTCCCAAACCAGAAGAGAAGAGCCGTCCATTTGTCAGACTTCAAGGAAGACAATCTGCTTTGCACGACTGGTGTAGATCAATCTTGCAAGCCAACTGCCTTACAAACACTGACATCCTCATAAAGGAAACTACTCACAAGGTTGCTGAAAACACTTCGACAGCCCACGACCGGTTTTGGCCTCCTTGATGCTCATCATAAACGAGAGATTCAGTTGAGTCTCTCGTGAAAACCAAATTGATTTGCAAATGAGTGTATTTCTCGAAAACACTGATATCCGTTTGCTTTATCGCCCCCAATTTTTAGTTGAACTTGTATACTTTCTAAAACGAGAGGCTGAAAAATAAGCATTCACGAAATACTTTGATAACGGCATTGTTGTAGTTTCCTTTGTGAAAACACATACTGCGATATCTCGAATATCGTGCCAACTGAATCATGAGGCGGCCTGTGTGCAGCACATTCAGTTGTAAAATATCATAAACGAGAGATTCAGTTGAGTCTCTCGTGAAAACCAAATTGATTTGCAAATGAGTGTATTTCTCGAAAACACTGATATCCGTTTGCTTTATCGCCCCCAATTTTTAGTTGAACTTGTATACTTTCTAAAACGAGAGGCTGAAAAATAAGCATTCACGAAATACTTTGATAACGGCATTGTTGTGAACCGAAATACTAAAGGAACAGTTTCTCCAGTTTTCCTTGTGTGAATTTGCGAAACTACTACTCAGGAAACTCTGTTGACACGTCTGTTTTGCATGTGAACGCAAATCACGTGCCATGTTACAGTTACAGGATAATCTTATAAGCATTAGGGACATTTCTACAGTGCGCAAGCTGCGGGTGCGATGTACTTTTGTTGGATAACTGACAGAATTTGTTAAACCGCACTCCGTTTGGAATGTTGCTGAATGTGTGCTTAATGTGAAGTGGTTGAATGCTCGGGTCGGACAGTCGTACCATTCGAAGGGGGAGAGTAGCAAGTGGGAATTTATTTTCCCTCCAAAGTGCTTCGGAAACAAAGAGGATAGGGAGTTGAAGTGAACAGCCCAAAGAAAAGAATGTATCCGTCACGTGTTATCCGGGTGGCGGCCTATCTTTACATCACACTTCATTCACACTTCATCGCACATTCATTCATCACAGAAATATGAGACCTGGGGATTTCGAACTACAAGTTGAGGGCTCAACGTTTTGGGCATTTCAGTCAAAATCATTGATGTGAGAAAAACGCCAGAGAGAAAACCACCAAACGCGCTTGTTTTCAACCGAGCTGTCCTTGTGATGTGAAAAAAACAGCACTTGTTTTCAGATGAGTCGGTTTAATCTGATACAATATCCCACACATTCACGCATGACAGATTGCTTGATAAGTTATTTGAATGCAGAACGATACACATTGACGCGCCCTGTTGTGTTCGCCGTAAAAAGGACCGTGCATCTTGGTAAACAATCGGTGGATTTATTGCTGTTTACCAAACCCCTCTGAAACGATGACTTCCTAATCGGTCCCAAACATTTTCCAATTGATTGAAGACCGTGCACCTTGTTTCGCATTTACGAGCGCAAGGATTCGAACCCATACGTAGTTGTTTATTTGATTCTTGGACCAGGTGTTGGAACTGTTCCAAAAATGCTCGAGGGCATCAGCTACATGCCTCACTAGGGTGATAAACGCCGAAAAACAGTGTTTGAGACGAAGCATATTTCAGTGAGTCGGTCATGTTCCACCAGCTCACCAAGGTGTCTTGATATTCGGACCCGTTGTTTAGAGGTTCGTTGAGAATATCCTACTTATTGCAGCACACTACAGCAAGCGTCTTCCGCTTGTAAGGTGCGAAGCAGTGCTCCAGAATGCAGATTCTCTGAAAATAAACCTTGAAAATCAGAGGGAGAAGTAAAGGATAGCTTCATTGTTCTTTGTATTTGTGAAGATTGTGTGAAGTGTATTTGATTAAATTGGGGCAAGAGTTACACTGCCTGAGTGAAGTTTTCAAGATTGCCAGTCTCTTTGCCGAAGAGGCATTTCAGTGTGTTTCAAAAGTTGCATCAACAAGACTACTGTTCTGGCTGGGTTGCTTTTTCGTTGTAAAACTACCTGGATCCAAGTAAGCAGAAAAGTTCTGTTCTGCGTTTTTCCTTCAAAATTACTAAAGCGGCTTTTTTGAGTCGGCAAATGGCTATTATGGAGATTATAAAACGTTTAGATGTCTTGTTTTGGCCCACTTTTCAAAACGCTTGACTAAGACTTTGCAAGGTATAGCAGTTTACTCAAGTCACCGGTCTTCGTACTGACGTTCTCGGTGTGGGTTGTCTCATGGAACCTTTGGAAGTGTGGGCACCTCAAAACTACCGCATTTGGTATGCATCAGCGCCATTTTCTACTTAGGTTTCTCCCTTCCCAGCTTTGAATTTTGTTGTTGTAGGACAGTAAAGCGCCAACATTAAAATTAATGGGACTCCTTATGAGGATAATAAGGATGATGGTGAAAAAGATGATCGTGGCAATGATGTACTTGTTACTTAAAAACGTACGTTGTCTAGGTTGCCGAAGTCACAGAAATCGTTCACTAAAGTAGGCTAGTCGAGCAAAAACTGCTTGTGTTTACAAACCTAGATCAGATCTAGCAACATTAGCAACATACCAATGGCGAAGGATCAATCTGGATTTCTTGGGCCAATAGTGTAAGTTTTATCAAATTATACGGAAAAACTTTTCCAAAACAGACTCTAAATTTAACTCCAAGTTCCATCAGGATTATTATCTCATTTGAATGATTGAATCGGTACCTTCCGCAATGGAGTAAATCTAAATAATTGTGTAATCTTTTACGTTGCCACTTTTTTCATGACCGATTTTGGACGCTACAGTTTTTCCACCTGGTACTCAGGGGATTTTATAAGAACTGATGTTTCTTCCAGTTTACACACAGTTCATGGAATTAACCAAAAGAGTTCACTCCTGAAATATTCCTAATGGATGATTTTGTGTTTTTCGTGTGATGACAACCGGCAGGAATAAAATGGCCTTTTATTTTTTCCAAGCAGTTTGCCCTCTTTCCCNCCTCTGTTTGACTTTGTGCCAGGTATTCTGGTAAGGTTGTAACATCAAAAATCGATTGTATTTCTGTCACAACCAGGTAAAACAGAAAATTTATCTACACCTCCACAATAAACAAAATGTGTTACTGTGTTTTGCCCTACCTTGACTCATGCCTTTTCGTTTTCCCTTCCTGCGTTGCATAACTGAAGCTGACATTTTCCCAGCACATTTCTCATTTCTTCAGGTCTCACCGGACTGGAAATCACGCACAGCCTGGGTGGGAAATAACGCACGAAATGTTGCACTTACTTTTTTTTATGATATTCACTTACCTAACCAAGCAAACATTGGGCGAATCAGTATGTTCCTATTCTTGGACAGCTTGGATATATTATCTACGAATACATCCATCGATCTTCCATCCCCAGGAGGGCACAGTATTGCGGACCAGTGCCGATATACTTACTCGCGGACAGAATACAAGTGGGGATAACTCAGCTGTAATAGATGCCTGTGGAACATCCGCTTTTGGTGTCCACGTGACCAAATATTTCGGAAACTTGCGCAACGTAATTGAGGTGAATCTGCCCTACAGCAAAATGCAGACATGCAGTGTGACACTAGCTTTATCAAAATTTCTCGCCTTAGTACGAAGTTCAAATGGAGGGACGCAGTATTATCATCTTCTGACAATTGACCATATCAACAAGTTGTGAACAGAAGTGAAGAAACTTTTCATTCCAAACTTTTACCCCAATTTCGTGACTGAAGAATGCTTCAGGGTTTATTTGGGTCGATGTGCAATGGTTTCAAGGTTTGTTCACTTAAGATAACATGGAGCAAGTAGATGAAACCCGTTGACGACTAATCACGGAAGTTACGCTTTGTGAGGCACTTCAGATGGGTCCCACCCTCGAAGCTTAGTCAGTATTATTTTTGCATGAAACAGTAAGATAAAATAAGAATTTTTTCCATTGAGCCTCAAACAAACCAAAACCGGTAGCAAATTTGGCTGTTGGTCTGTTCGCCGAACTTGGCAGTGAGCATCCGTAATCATCAGTCTGACCATACACCTACAGTTCTGTCTAGTGAGCTTCCACGCCACCACTGAAGCATCCTGAGGCGCGGAAGCTCTCTAGACGGACCAGGAGGCGTACGATCAGACTTATGATTACGGTTGCTCACTGCGATCCAACTGCCAAGCTCGGCGAACAGACCAACAACCAAGCAGCCCACCCGAGGTACCTATATTCCACAACATTGCGGTAGAAGGCTGTTGACTACTTAAGGTGGAAATTAAAAATATACTCTGTTCCTTTTTCCTAACACATTATCGATATATATTCAGGACTAGCAGGGAAGTCATTCCGTGAACACTGAGACGGTCAGAATGGTACTTAGCCTATTGAGCCAGAAAACTTACAAGTGAAATGGGCTGCTAGCTTACAGAGAATCAGTGACATCGTTGCAGTGCTAGAGAAAAACGTACTGGTTTGATGTCTGATTTGGATAAAATCCCAAGTGACCCTTGCTAACGAGTGCTCAAATATCATGACGCAGCTGCGAAGACATGATAATATAAGAGTTTTATGCGACAGTATATACGGATCTGTGAATCCTCATGGAGGGTGGATATTCCTGTCAGTTTTATCACAAACTATCTGTTGTATCCACCTGCTTAGTCGATTGGAACAAAGCCAGGTGGGTTGAACTTAACGAAAATGAAAAAAACTAGAGCGAGGAAACGACCCATTAGCTTGGTACACATTATTTGAAAGCCCATTACTGATTTTCTCATTCTTGAAGCTCAGCAGATGGGCGCACTTCCCTAGTTGTTGCCAAACTTACGTCCAATCTGAGTATGAGAACGATAGATTCAGCTGGGATTCAGTTGTGTCTCCCTTTAAAACAGACTGGTACTAACGTGGGTATTCGGAGATTGGTGGTGACTAATTAAACGCACTACTCGCCGTAGCCAAGTTTTGTTTTCCATTTCTGAACAAATTTCGTGGCACTAACATGGTATGTCAGTTAGTTAGATGTCATAGTAAACCCTATTGCCTGACCAGTCACCACTCATTGAACATTTTTAAACCCCATCCAGAAAAATCAACCAATGGTCCGGTATTGTTTACCACTTACTTGGCACTCTGCTCCTTCTTCCAGATGACGTGGTATGAATAATGCCCTGTTGTAAAAAAATTACAGCTTGTTCTCTTTATGATTTGTTTAGTTTCTTCTTGTCACCATACCACCAGCCCATGCACACAGTCGTAGTACACACATTCTTCACAAGAGAGATAAACATCCGTGGTGGTCGTAAACACTTGGTTTCGTTATTTATATTGAAGGCGAATACTGTGTGGTTGTTCGGCGGGAGTGTGTAATAGCCACCCACAGTTATGCTCACACGCATATGTATATACACCCATATATATATATATGTATATATTTAAAAACCTAGCAAACAGAGAGCTAAATCTTGGCAAGATGGGGCATTGTTCAGATTGATTCCATCCAGGCGGCACTTTTGCAAACCATCGTGAAACGATCGGCAAAGAATTAGACACAAGAATACAAGGGCTAGCGTCATCATAGAACATGTCTGAAAAAATCATCATCTGGAGCTTAACACAAAAGCCTAGGTGCGCGTGATATTTTTCAGATTCTTGTAGGGCACCGAAACCAACGCCAATCTTGAATCATTCATCAGTTCTATCCAAAACATCTGCAGAATATCACGTGACACAGGGGGCAGACTGGATCACAAATGACCTATTTTTTCAGAAGAAGAAAGTATACTTGATCGGGAGTGACCTAATTCACAACGACCTGGGTTTGTTAGATTGGGGAATTCAAGGATTACCCTCGAGTTCCTGGAATATCCGAAAGACTTCAGATTGGGCCGAGAAAGAGTCATTTTGACTTTCGGTCATGGAAAAATATGGCACTAGGAAAAAGCAGCTTGCCTCGTACGGGCATGGAGCATCTTAGGTATCTGCCTCATTACCAGAGCATAAGTGACTCATTTATGACGACCTCGGGACGACGAATGTACCAACATCCAAACCAGAAGAATTGTGAGGTCGCTTAACCCGAGACGCCTGTGCTGCTCTTCCGTGTTATTAATGAAGGGCCCCAAAAATTCGTCAATACGAAATTCAATATTGATTTCTGCAAGCTTGTCGTTTAGATCAAGGCAAAAAATCAGACATTGTGGATCTTCAAGTGGGTTTTGATTACAGTTCGTTTTGTCCCAATAAGTATTGCAAATCGAAAGCAGTATGTAACTAAGTAGCGAATTATATATTGGGAAAATTTTCATCTTTTTCCGCGCCATGGTATTCACTTGCACCAGTCTCACGGTACATCCTCCAGACTACCAAGCTTTTTAGAGGAAGTCTACCAGTCCTTGTGACATGAGTTCGGTTGTTAACTCTTCATAGAGTACCGTCCATTTTGGAAACTTGATGTACTCTCCTACACATATATTGATGTGTGGTTCTCCAGGAGTTGCTTACTAACAGACTAGCAGATGTCCAGTCAGTGCAGTTGGAACGCAAAACGTGCCCCCGGATTTACAGACATGCTATTATTAGCTGATAAGTTGTAGCAGATTATGGATCAAAAATCCATAGAAAACGTGATGCGTTTTCGGCTTGCCGTGGTTCAATAAATGCACTTGCCTGTTAACCACTAACATAGATGAAGGTTTTACTTACTTACCACAGCATTCCAAGCTATTCCTATATAACTGAATATTAGTAAAAAATGCAATAAAAAACAGAATAATTGTATATTTATTGATTCAGTGGGCAGATGCAAGTTTTCAAACACATTCACAGGCGCATAGCTGGTTTTCATGCAATTAGAAGGCATCGATTTATCGATCCGCCAAGTAAACCAGTGTATTTCCACTACCTACACACGTAGGTAGGAGCCTGGGAATGTAGCTTGTCTAGACAAAGGGACACCTATGACACTTTGGGAGACCAGTTGTGGAAAGTTGACGTTTACCTAAAGTGACAGATAACTGGTGTTTAAAGCTTGAATTCTACTGTTGGTCGATGGGATAATGTCGAATGAGGTTTCACGTTTTTCCTGTAGCACTGATGTAGTTGGCATGCATGCGTCAGTTGTTCCACCGAGTGTTATATGCAGATGGATTGTTTTCCGCACCATCATCTTTTTGTTCAATATGAAGCTGTTATCTCAAAGTGACATTTGAAGTAACATAACCGGTATTCTTCTTTGCAGGTAAATCCAGTTTACCAGGGAGAGAGGGCGTACATACTCATTTGCCTTCGGCGAAGAGTGCTCTGTTGTCACGTCGTTACGAAAAAAGATAGCAGTTAGTGACTTTTAAAAAGTTACCACAAATTTTGGGTAGGAGACTTCAGAGTGTTGGAATATTAAGTCATATGGACGCTGTTGTTACGACCCAGATATATCATCGCCCTACTGCTTATAGCAAGCAATGCTGAGGATGTTCAAAAACAACTGCTTTCATATCATCACGATAGTGGCCAACACTGGTTGAGCGGGGTACCTGAGAATATATCATATACTCGGTTGTAAAGTCTCCTTTGAAAATCAAAGCTAATGGTTTGCATATGGTGAGGCAGCGAAGCTTAAGCGATTCTTCTGATGTTGGACGTTAGAAGTTCTTTGAGTAGACCGGTTTGTAGAGTAACTTAACCAATCCTTGTTGGAGAAGCGTTTGGCGGTAGAAACTAGATTTCAGTACAACAGTGTAATATATATGAACGTTGAAATTCCCTATTGCACGAAATACTCCTGATGAATCTTGGATGCTGTGGTTTTAGGGAATCGAACAAGACTCGTGCCTTTGGGTGTTTAAAACACTAAGCAAAAGTTCGCGGGCCTGAGATAATCAAGCGTTTCGTGAGATGCTGAGTGCTGATGAAATAGCTGTACACTACTTCATGGCTAATTAGAATAGATTACCGTCATCCAAAGGTTGAAATCTTCATTAAAATTCCTAAATCTTGCCATGCTACCAACGGTCCATAATTAGCTCAGACGAATAAAATTTCCCCAGTCAATGAAACCTCCATCCAAGAAGTCATTGTTCGAAGGGTCAGGAAGTACGTGTGACTACGTGGTGTGCATTCTATTTGAAGGATGGGCAGCGCTTCATCCTCTCGAGTTGCAAGTCAATCGCACTTCCGATCAGCCACTAGTGGCCGAATGGTCGTGTCCAAGTTATTAACCTAGAGGTCACGGGACAGGGGCTTTCGGGATTTCCGTGAGAAGCACACAGTCTACCATTTTCACCGAACGAAAGCTTCGTAAAATAGCACAGAGTGCTGCAAAACTCTCAATGAAAAGGGAAATCAAAGGGGTTTATTATCCTTTTTATGTGAGAGAGTTGTGGTGTGAGAATTGACAAGTGCTTAAATATTAGAATAGGGAGGTTTGTTCCCACGAGGGTTCAAGAGCATCGCTGGGACCTGAGCAAAAGTCTGACACGTCTCTTCCAAGCGGGAAGCGAACTAATCATCCGTTGACAGCAACCTGCTTGGTACGAGCCAACCACTTGAGGTGATATCGATCTTTGCTGTTTTGCTAAGTCCAGGTAGCTTACTGTTTTTGAGGTGTGCCGAGACTATTTCAGTTGACTGTTTGAGCCCTGCCGCAACGTACCGAGCGATTTCACCAGGATGTCCAATGATTTGCCGCTAATCCGTTGTGAAAGCATCCACGAAAACTGCAAAGAGTTTGTTCAGCATCGAAAAATATGTGAAATGTGGCTGTTTTTATAGAGATCTGAACATTATTTGTTACTCCACGATATGTTACTTTTTTAATGAAGGTAGTTTGATAAGTGGTTACGGCTTAAAATCACCGACTTCGAAGTTGACCAGAGCATGTTGGATTACTTCTCACTTTCTCGCATCTTCTCGTGCGGCATGACGGGGAATTTCCTTTTAAGTGGATATTGTAGCATGATACTTTGCAGTCACATTACAGAGCGAGTGTATCTACGTAGGTTGCCAAGTGTAAAAACAACATTTAGTTTTCCTCCTATAAGTGATACTAGCTTATATCTAACACCTGTCATGACTAATTCTGTCACCAAACTTCATTCGTAGAACCATAATGCCATAATTAAATACCGCAATCCCTGATATTCCCTTTCTGAGAACATAAAATGCCGGTAAATTAATTGGTTGCGGTTGCCACCGGTGTAAAAAGGGGAAAAGATATTCAGTTGAATGCCTCGCTAGTAGTCAATTGGAAATTTGCCCACGAGTATACTTTCCGACCTTCATATAATTTTCCGCTCATTTAGAAAATGGATTTTTGGGAGCTTAAAGACCAAGCGCTGTAACGCGTCGTAAGAAGAGTGGTGGGTTATCGAGGAGTTTGGAACAACTTTATGAATGAAGTGATCTGAAGAAAACTTATGGCTCCAGCTCAAGTTACTGCCCGAAAACTCAAAGACGCTTAGCCTTGTGCTAACCGTTTGATACTCAGCAGGTGATTTTAGCGGAATTTAGGTTGTACATAACAATAAGGCTTTTTAGCTCGTAGATGCAAGTTAATTTATTACCCAACTTGTTGAAAAGCAGTTATATGGGACGACAGAAAAAACGAACAGCAACGTGGGTAGGGGGTGCTCGTCAAACTTCCACTTGACGTGCTTCGGTGGGCTTCAGTACCCATCGTTCACAAATCTGGTGGGACAACTATTATGGTAAAGCAAAATAACAGATTTGGTTTTAACTCCGGGTTGAAAATTGCGGCCTACTTTACTGTTCGTTCTGACTGCGAACGGTTTATGTGCTTCTTCGTGGCGAGTGCAGTATGATTTTTGGCATACCTCTTGTCTAGACAGAACACTAATTTAAAATTTTGTACATGACCGAAATGACTGACAGAAGCCCAAATTCTCCCTAAACTGGCCAAAAAACAAGGCAAAAAACTGTCAAAAATGGTACAGCTAGAGATTATTATGGTCAGTGAATCATGGAAGAGTGTTGTGCACTACTGTCCTAATCTAATAGAGACTCCATCCTGTAAGCGAGGCGCTGCTCAGAGGTATGCATTGTTGAAGATTCTGACAAACTTTACTCAGACTATCTTCTTTCTTTAAACAGGCAGGCAGTCGTATGATGTCTTCAACAATCCATAATGACGTTCCATGTGTTGCACCTCAGCACGCGGCCGTTGTTATTTTCTTCCCTGCCACGCATCTCATATTGATGGCACAGTTAAAATGACTCAGGAGCGAGTCTCAGGAGTTTGGAAGTGGTTGCACCGACTGCTAACTGAAGCAACCTACCAATCATACACATTGGGCCAACTGTTTATGTGAGGTTCTCTGAACGCATACAAAGTGAACACTGAATGAAGGACACATGTTTCTTCCCATTGAGGCCAGCATTACGAACCCGTCCACATGTGTTGAAATATTGATATTTCGGATGCACATATTGGTTGCTCAACCGGCGATTAATTGTCAGGCTAGGCAAATGCCTTGAAATCGTTTCGTCACTGGGCGATAAGACATGATCAGTGCGCGGTTTGGTGGGAATTCTCTTCTCTCCCGGCCACGTTTATAGGGGCTTTTGAAATACCTCTGTTACCTGCTGAGACGACTTGGAGAACAGAATTCCTCGCCACGCATCAAGTGAGGACCGTGCTTTCTGCTAGTTGCAGCGTGCATAACCCACAGACTACAACCTCAGCACGCACATTTTGGTTTTACAACTTATGTTATCCAAGATCTTCATGGTTTCGAGCAGGGATTCTTATTCTGGGTATTCATCCACACCACAAACGCTAGATGATTCGCTCTGTGACCTTGCTGTCCGTGCAGTACTGGTATCTTTGATAAGAAATTAGCTGTATTAGGCCTACATACGTGACTTTTACCCTGAAGTAATTGTGCATGAATCTATTAACTAAATCCAACAGTAGTGGGATTCTAAATCATTCCTTAGGTGCCGCACAGTTTTTAGTGAGCCTCTGTATCTTTAGATTACAATCGAAAAACGATTGGTTTGACTACGCTCATATCATTTGGCCTTCAGTAGGGGATGCTTGCCACTGAGTGATATAATGTGATGATGATATAGTTTGCTGAATTTGCTTCTGTTAAGGGTGCCTGAAAAAACTGCTCCAGTTAGAATAATTTCATCTTGTTTCATGTCAAGAATACGTTGAAAATTTTCAATTCAGTTTAATATCATCTTCCTCATCAAAGACAGCAACATCAGTGTTGGAACTGATGCCACGCTGCCGTACAACCATAAGGTTTGTCTAGTTATATATATGCATAAATTATATTAAAAGCCCTACAGTGAAGAGAAGGGAAAAAGAGTGGGTAAGGGAGGGGACCCAGTGCAGGCCTATGTCAAGCATACTGAGGTGACTACACCTCCAACCGCTCAATCAGACAGTCTAGAAAGAAACCGACAGCACGAACGCCACTGACATCGATTAGCCGCCATTTATTTCAACGTCTCCAGCCAAGCACAGAAGGGGTCACGGGGACCCCATCCTGGAAGGCGCACAATACTAACAGCATCCAAACTCTTCGTGATCTCTTTCACGCCATTCTACCAAGTCATGCGCCGTCCACCTCGCGGTTTGCACCATCCCGAAGGAGGCACGGATAGCAACACTCATCTCGGTAGATGGTGTTTCAGCACGCGTAGCACATGACCGAGCCATCGTGGTCGATGATGCTGGATGTTTTCCCGGATTGAGGTGTCTGCAGAACAACGAAATACCCGTTTTCTAATCACCTCGTTACTAACACGCTGACGCCATCCGAAACCAGCCACGCTTCTGAAGTAACTCTTCAGTTATGCGTTTCTACTAGAAGCTTACAGCGACTCCGATGATATTTCGTGTAAGGCATATCTCGGACAACCTACCCATCCGAAACAGCCACGCTTCTGAAGTAACTCTTCAGTTATGCGTTTCTACTAGAAGCTTACAGCGACTCCGATGATATTTCGTGTAAGGCATATCTCGGACAACCTACCGGTAAAGTTTTTCCTGCCAAAGAAGTCTTTGAACCCTTTCCTTTTTTGATCCTTCAAAGGTTCAACTGTAACGCATGGAAACATGGTTCATATTTAATTTAGTTATTAGTGTCGAATTTTTTACTGGAACCGACAGATAATGGAATTGCAACTCCCAGATACGATTTTTTTCAAACCTAACCGATCAAGAAGGAAAATGAAGCCAGATTATCGCATATTATGGAGTAAATCAACATGAAAACTTTTAAGCCACAAGGACTTGGGTAGTCAAATAAAGCAGACAGGGAACATAAAACGATACACCAATGGTGTATGGGTTTCCGAGCCCCTATCTCTTTTCAATCGCCTATGTGATCGTGTTTTGAGACCTCCAGTAAGAAAGCCTCTTCAAAGGTTGTAATCTATGCAAAGTTTCCATCACAAAAAGTGATGCATGTAATAATCCATGTCAAAAACCACTGGCGGCATCCCTTCAAATAAGCTGTAAGACAGAAAAAGTCAACTACACACGTTTTCGACGTAAGTGGTGGTTTAACAGTGTTCAACTCAGAAAAGGTATTGCAACACCATCCTTCATTTACATAGTTTATATCATGTGATACGTAGTTGATTGTTTCGCAGAGCCTCAATCTACGCGCGAAGTTTTTTTTACATTATAGTATTATTTCACCACTTGTGAGTTAGTCATTCTGTGACGAAATGGTACAGTATCGTCTTGCACGCTGGCAAGTTCCCAGTTCAATTTACTCAGGAGATTTATGAGATGTTGATGATTCTAAAAACAATAGTTTTCGGCTTTTCAGCATTGACTAATTAATTTCAGGGTAAAGCCTCAATAGCTTTTTTAAAACTAGTTCAATAAATATATCAACTTTCTTTTACAGACCTTGTTTACATATCTTGGTTACTTTGGTTGAGCAAATCTATCAGAGCCTTGATGTCCGACACAGGATACATAGAAGAGTTTGGACATAAATGCTTAATCATCCGTTGAAATACCGCCACCAGGAGGCTTTCATTACCAAGCAAGGTTGGCATCTGTAAAAGACAAATTTAATCCATTTCAATGCCAGAAAAAATGTATAGAATTACGGTATAATATTTTTACAATCCTAGCCGATCTCAGTGGACAATGTCAATTAAAAAGCCCAACTCAGCAAAGAAAATGAGGATCACCTATGCCACCAACATTTTCCCGTATAATAGGCGATGTCTCTCCCACTGGAGGTCACAGAATCATAATCAGAGGCGAAACCTCAAACGAAAACCCATCACCAGGAATGATCAGTCATCCTTAGCAAACGTGGCACAAAACAGGTTCACATAAATTAAAAAGAATCGTGAGCCTGGCAGTCAGTCTAGGAAGCGGCAGTGTACTGGCAACCTGGGTAGTTTGTGTACAATGTCCTTGTGGCGCTTGCAAACAATTTGTGGTTTCTTTCGTTTTGCTCTCCCTTATTTACGGCCCATCTCCTTGAGTTTATCTCCAGTGAGGGTTTCGAATGGAAAGCAGAGCGTTTTTGGTAGGAGACGCCTGACCGAGCTTGGTACATGTTTAAACTCCATAATCTGGGAGCCTCATGGTGTTCTGGCGGTCGTAAGTGGTTACCAAACTGTGACGTACATTTGACCCACAGACGTGGCGCCGTCGATTTTCTAGTGTTAACTTACTGAGCTATGGCGCCCAAACATTCAAATGCAGCTTTTTTCCCGTGTCGTTTGCAATGCACATTTACGACCTCAGTCCCATCAGCCGCTTAATCTTATAACCAAAGCTATTCACAAACATTTGAGTTTGATCTTCTGAATGACTTTGCAGAGCGTTAGTCGATTTTTCAGAACGTCAATCGATTTTGCTGTTGGTTGATATCGATTTTAGACTACGGCGATGCCTGTGTTTTAGTGAATCTGGCTAAGAAGAGAAATCCTTCTCAGGAGAATGAGGAAACCGAGATTGATGCAAAGAATAAAACGTTTTGAAGCCACTGAGCAATTCAAGCAATTAGTTTTAATGGAACTGCCGAAATCAAAGTTTAATGGCAAAGCTGTTTTTTGAGTTGCACTATATTTATCATAGAAGGCATATTCCGTCGAAGACCGCGTAATTTCTGGAAGGTTTTTATAATTTTTTGGGAGGTTTTTCTACACCTAATACGTGGATATTGGAGTCACTATTTTATTTTTGGAGGAATTTCTGCCCTACTAGAGGCCTACGAAACTGTTCTTCCGAGGTGATTTTTTTCAGGAGAGTAGTTATATCACGATTACTTTTGTACAGTCTTGTTTTATCTGCCCTCTAATTTCTAAATCCACCAAGGATTTTCTCATGAAGCCAGGTGAGTCTGAAAGCTATCATGTACACCGGAAAAACGAAAACAGCCTTACGTTTGGGAGGCAGCTAGTTCACAGACAGACACTTCCATTTAGCTCTACAGGAGGACAGTTACCAGTAAGAAGTGAGAATATTTGTTGGACATATTGTTAGTTGCATGCAGTGATTGATGTGCGAACCTAGTCAGCATGGTTATGCTGCAGTGTCAGGTTTGGTACGCTTATTTATCGAAAACAACTGTCTCCGTGTTTCATGCTGTGTAAATGAGAAATAACTGACATGTTTATGGTAATTTGGTACGTACGCTGACTACACTGTGGCTTTTGGCATGGTTTTCTTCATTCGATTTGTTAAGATTGGCTGAAATTCTGCGCTTGTCAGCATTCGAATACGATGCCAAAAGTTGCCTGGCTAGTCCAGAAGAAACCAGTTTATTGAAAATGAATCAATAAAATCGATATTGCTAACCAGGCACTTTTTGACTCTCAGCTGAGTATGTTCAAGTCAGAGTCACTGAACTTAGAGTCCACATTAATTCAGACGTTCTCCTAGAAGCGGAATCCTGGTTTTTCGTTTTGTTTTCTAAACTCAGTTTAAAACAAATTTTTAGTGAGCCTTATGAGACACGATTAAGCATTAGAGCACTTAAAACTTGGAAAATATGATACATGCAGTAAAAGTTTGGACAGAATTCTGGTGGTAAATCCGTCGATCTAAGTAAATATCAATATAGCAACAAGATGGAAGGTTCTCAAACATATATGTCTTCTTGCTGCACGATGAACATTGTATTTGTTTTTATTTGTCAGTAACACGCCCAGTTGTTCTGATTTCTTAATTTTAGATATTCGCTCTATTTGAGTGAATAGGTAGATGCAAGAAACATTTTTCGATGTCAGAAAGGAAAAGAGAAAACAAATCATCAACGCAACATCTAGTGATTTCGAAAACATTCGGTCAAAACGCTAGTAAACAGTCTTTAAACAACGCCTCTAAATGTAGATTTAGAAAACGAGAGTTCTATTTTACTGCTTTTGGTAGAGCAAAAGGAATTTTGGGGGCCCAACAGCAAGCTTGTAAAACATTTGATTCAAGATCCTCCAAGTCGAAATCAAACACATTAGAAAGGAATTTGAACACTAATTTCAAAGCAGCTACATATGACCCAATGTTAGTCCCATCAAAGCTGTTACATGGAATCGAAAGGAGAATCTCCATCATATGCAGTAGAAATGAGTTTCTAACAAACTGCCTCAAAGGCACTTGAGACGCTTCTAATTTCCTAGCAACAGGATCCTAACATAAAGGCGTGTTGCCATTTTCCATATTCCCTCAATTGATCTAGAATTATCAACAATCTGTTCACGCGGTTTCACATTTTTACAAAGATTTTGTGAAAAATTTTACTCCATTTATCTTGACGCTTTTGTTACTTATTTGTGTGTATTAGCTATACCAAAATGAATATGAAATTCGACGGTCAATTTACTTGAGCCTGCTTGCTTCTACGTTTAGAAAATAAAGATAAAGGGGAGTGCTTCATGCTAAACTGTGCGGCCTGCTGAAAGCGACATATTGGATGAAATTTAGGAGGCCGGTATCCCTAAGATGGTTACGTAAGTTTGAATAGAAAAATATACTTGGCTTTTATAAAGAAACGTGGTCTCCGCAGCTCGTAATAAAATATATCCTGCAAAGTTCTACTCAGCCCACTAGAAGTCCACTAATGTGAGTCAACCACACAAGTACTCTTATTACACTATTGAGATGGTCTACGTCATCTTCATTTTATATCATCATTATAAAGACAGAATATTACCTCAAGCGTTGCCAAGATAGATAAACAACTTAGAACATTAAACTATAAGTGCTCTTATTACACTGTGGAGATGGTCTACTTCATCTTCAATTTAAATCATCATTATGAAGACAGACTATTACCTCAAGCGTTGCTAAGATAGATAAACAACTTAGAACATTAAACGGACCCCTGTTTAGTTCGAGAATGACACAGAGGTCTTGAAGATATGCGGAGTTCACATTCAGAACCAGCGGTTGGCTCATAAGGAATAGTTTTATCTAATGTAATAGTACGCTAGAAACAACGTGTTTATAGGTTTCTATGTCGAAAAATGTCAAAACTATTCAGAACCAGTAACGCAGATGCAAAACAATTTTCTCCCGGTATGTGGATGTGGTAGCATATTTGAAGACTAACATAAGAATGTCGTTAAATTAGTGACTACCAAGGTATATCTACCGCACCTTCGGGATTTGTAAGCCGAACGTTTTAGATGAAACATTTATACGGCGTCGCAGTGAAAATGGGCCACGCTTGACAGGATGAATTTAACATGAAGGTCTCTGCCGAGTAACCGAGCGTTTGATTTCCAAAACGGCATGCACAACCTGTTGAATCTTCAGGAACGCTGCGCAGATGAACAAAGCAAATAAAGGGAATTACGGCGGATCGGGTATGGCGTTTGTTCGACCAATTAGAGTTTCAGGTTTATTATCCGGGGAATTTATCAGTGATGGGATATATTCCACGGGGGATACTTTTCAGCGAGTAAAGCCAGTCTACACTGGAAAGCCCAGGGACCATGTGCTTTTCAGTTGTTTTTAGGATGGGGTTGTTTCAAAATCCTCAACTTTTCTTGCACTACATACAGTAAATTCCAACAATTACTCCGGATCACAAAAACCAGTGTCCAAGACAACATAATTTGCGCGCACAAAACCATTGAAAGTCGCTATTCTTATCAAGAGGCCTTTTGTGTCATTCTCAGTTTATCATATTCGCAGTAGCAACGGGCTAGAAGTATGATTTCAGAAATATAACCAAACCAGACTGGACTTAAATATCTCCCTAGTCTGTGT